>NC_057803.1:63184570-63390503 GCF_018294505.1 Triticum aestivum | reverse complement strand
GGGGGGGTGTTCCGGTAACCCCCTATACTCCGAAACTTATCCGAAACTTCCCGAAACCATTCCGGTGTCCGAATGTAACCTTCCACATACATGAATCTTTACCTCTCGACCATTTCGGGACTCCTCGTCATGTCCGTGATCTCATCCGGGACTCCGAACAAACTTTGGTCATCAAATCACATAACTCATAATACAAATCGTCATTGAACGTTAAGCGTGCGGACCCTACGTGTTCGAGACATGACCGAGACACATCTCCGGTCAATAACCAATAGCGGAACCTGGATGCTCAAATTGGCTCCTACATATTCTACTAAGATCTTTATAGGTCAAACTGCATAATAACATACGTCATTCCCATTGTCATCGGTATGTTACTTGCCCGAGATTCGATCGTCGGTATCATCATACCTTGTTCAATATTATTACCAACAAGTCTCTTTACTCGTTCCATAATGCAACATCCCGCAACTAACTCATTAGTAACATTTCTTGCAAGGCTCATAGTGATGTGCATTACCGAGAGGGCCCAGAGATACCTCTCCGATACACTGAGTGACTAATCCTAATCTCGATCTATGCCAACTCAACACACACCATCGGAGACACCTATAGAGCATCTTTATAATCACCCAGTTACGTTGTGACGTTTGATAGCACACAAGGTGTTCCTCCGGTATTCGGGAGTTGCATAATCTCATAGTCAGAGGAACATGTATAAGTCATGAAGAAAGCAATAACAATAAAACTAAACAATCATTATGCTAGGCTAACAGATGGGTCTTGTCCATCACATCATTCTCTAATGATGTTATTCCGTTCATCAAATGACAACACATGTCTAAGGTCAGGAAACTTAACCATGTTTGATTAACGAGCTAGTCTAGTAGAGGCACACTAGGGACATACTGTTTGTCTATGTATTCACCCATGTACTAAGTTCCCTGTTAATACAATTCTAGCATGAATAATAAACATTTATCATGATATAAGGAAATATAAATAACAACTTTATTATTGCCTCTAGGGCATATTTCCTTCAGTCTACCACTTGCACTAGAGTCAATAATCTAGATTACATAGTAATGATTCTAACACCCATGGAGTCTTGGTGCTGATCATGTTTTGCCCGTGAGAGAGGCTTAGTCAACGGGTCTGCAACATTCAGATCCATACGTATCTTGCAAATCTCTATGTCTCCCTCCTTGACTTGATCACGGATGGAATTGAAGCGTATCTTGATGTGTTTGGTTCTCTTGTGAAATCCGGATTCCTTCGCCAAGGCAATTGCTCCAGTATTGTCACAAAAGATTTTCATTGGACCCAATGCACTAGGTATTACACTTAGATCGGATATGAACTCCTTCGTCCAGACTCCTTCATTTGCTGCTTCCAAGGCATTTATGTACTCCGCTTCACACGTAGATCCCGCAACGACGCTCTGCTTGGAACTGCACCAACTGACAACTCCACCATTCAATATAAATACGTATTCGGTTTGTGACTTAGAGTCATCCGGATCAATGTCAAAGCTTGCATCAACGTAACCATTTACAACGAGGTCTTTGTCACCTCCATAAACGAGAAGCATATCCTTAGTCCTTTTCAGGTATTTCAGGATGTTCTTGACCGCTGTCCAGTGATCCACTCCTAGATTACGTTGGTACCTCCATGCTAAACTTATAGCAAGGCACACATCAGGTCTGGTATACAACATTGCATACATGATAGAACCTATGGCTGAGGCATAAGGAATGACTTTCATTTTCTCTCTATCTTCTGTAGTGGTCGGGCATTGAGTCCGACTCAACTTCACACCTTGTAACACATGCAAGAACCATTTCTTTGACTGATCCATTTTGAACTTCTTCAAAACTTTATCAAGGTATGTGCTTTGTGAAAGTCAAATTAAGCATCTTGATCTATCTCTATATATCTTGATACCCAATAGATAAGCAGCTTTTCCGAGGTCTTTGATTGAAAAATTCTTAGTCAAGTATCCTTTTATGCTATCCAGAAATTTTGTATTATTTTCAATCAACAATATGTCATCTACATATAATATTATAAATGCTACATAGCCCCCATCCACTTTCTTGTAAATACAAGTGAGGGAGTCCTGGATTAGGGGGTGTCCGGATGGCCGGACTATACCTTCAGCCGGACTCCTGACTATGAAGAAACAAGATTGCAGACTTCGTCCTATGTCCGAAAGGGACTTTCCTTGGCGTGGAAGGCAAGCTTGGCGGTACGGATATGTAGATCTCCTACCATTGTAACCGACTTTGTGTAACCCTAACCCTCTCCGGTGTCTATATAAACCGGAGGGTTTTAGTCCGTAGGACAACATACAGAACAACAATCATACCATAGGCTAGCTTCTAGGGTTTAGCCTCTCCGATCTCGTGGTAGATCTACTCTTGTACTACCCATATCATCAATATTAATCAAGCAAGACGTAGGGTTTTACCTCCATCAAGAGGGCCCGAACCTGGGTAAAACTTCGTGTCCCTTGCCTCCTGTTACCATCCGGCCGAGACGCACAGTTCGGGACCCCCTACCCGAGATCCACCGGTTTTGACACCGACATTGGTGCTTTCATTGAGAGTTCCTCTGTGTCGTCGCCATCAGGCTTGATGGCTCCTACAATCATCAATAGTGATGTAGTCCAGGGTGAGACCTTCCTCCCCGGACAGATCTTCGTCTTCGGCGGCTTCATACTGCGGGCCAATTCACTTGGCCATCTGGAGCCGATCGAAAGCTATGCCCCTGGCCGTCAGGTCAGATTTGGAAGTTTAAACTACATGGCTGACATCCGCGCGGACTTGATCTTCGACGGATTCGAGCCACAGCCGAGCGCGCCGCACTGTCATGACGGGCATGATCTAGCTCTGCCGCCGAATAGTGCCCTAGAGGCCGCACCCGCATCGGCTTCGACCCTTAATTCGGAGCCAACTGCGCTGATCGAGGATGGGTGGTTGGACGCTGCCTCGGGGGCTGTGATCCAAACGGCGATCGAGCCGACACCAACCCCGCACTCCGCGAGACTCATGGCTCCAAGGAGCCGGACTCCTCTCCGGACTCCGAACCCTCCGCGTCCCTGCCGATCGAATCCGATTGGGCGCCGATCATGGAGTTTACTACCGCGGACATCTTTCAGCACTCGCGTTTCGGAGATATTCTAAAGACACTAAAGTCTCTCTCTTTATCAGGAGAGCCCTGGCCGGACTACGGTCAGCAAGGTTGGGATACAGACGATGAAGAAATTCAAAGCCCACCCACCACCCACTTTGTAGCCACTGTCGACGATTTAACCGACATGCTCGACTTCGACTCCGAAGACATCGACGGAATGGACGCCGATGCAGGAGACGATGAAGAACCAGTGCCTATTGGGCCCTGGAAAGCCACCTCGTCATATGACATATATATGGTGGACACCCCAAAAGAAGGAGATGGCGATGGAATAGCGGAAGATGACCCCTCCAAGAAACAACCTAAGCGCCGGCATCAGCGGCGCCGCTCAAAATCCCGCCAAAGCAAATACGGTGATTCCAGCATGGGAGATAAGAATACTCCGGAGAGTGTCGAAGAAAACCCCCTCTAGCAAGATTCAGCACAGGAGGATGGAGAAGCCAACCCTCATAAGAGAGCGACAGATAGAGAGGTCGAGGACGATAATTATATGCCTCCCTCCAAAGATGAGGCAAGCCTCGACGACGACGAATTCGTCGTGCCAGAGGATCCCATCGAGCAAGAGCGTTTTCAATGCAGGCTTATGGCCACGGCAAGAAGCCTCAAGAAAAAACAGCAACAACTTAGAGCTGATCAAGATTTGCTAGTTGACAGATGGACTGAAGTCCTTGCGGCCGAAGAGCATAAACTCGAATGCCCCTCCAAGAGCTACCCAAAGCGCAGGTTGCTACCCCGATTAGAGGAGGAAGCACTTAAACCTACATCACCAGCACTTGATACGGCCGACCGGCCACCTCGTGGCCGCGACAGAGAGGCCTCTCGGCCCTCCACTCAAGCCGCACCCCGTACCAAGGCACGGGAAAATGCGCCAGACCCGCGAGATATGTTGGAGGACAAGGCAAGGCAAACAAGATCGATCTATGGATCGCGTGGGCGCCCCACGACTCGAGACGATAACCGTCACGCCGGTCACAAATCCGGTAGGGCCGAACACAGTAGACAAAGCTCATTGGAGCTACATCGTGACATAGCCCAGTACAGAGGCGCCGCACACCCACTATGCTTCACAGACGAAGTAATGGATCATCAAATCCCCGAGGGTTTCAAACCCGTAAACATCGAATCATATGATGGCACAACAGATCCTGCGGTATGGATCGAGGATTATCTCCTTCATATCCACATGGCCCGCGGCGATGATCTCCACGCCATCAAATACCTCCCACTCAAGCTTAAAGGACCAGCTCGGCATTGGCTTAACAGCTTGCCAGCAGGATCAATCAGTTGTTGGGAGGACCTGGAAGCCGCATTCCTCGACAATTTTCAGGGCACTTATGTGCGACCACTAGACGCCGATGACCTAAGCCACGTAATTTAGCAGCCAGAGGAATCAGCCAGGCAATTCTGGACACGGTTCCTAACAAAGAAAAATCAAATAGTCGACTGTCCGGACACAGAGGCCCTAGCAGCCTTCAAGCACAATATCTGTGACGAGTGGCTTGCCCGGCACCTTGGACAGGAAAAGCCGAAATCTATGGCAGCACTCACGACACTCATCACCCGCTTTTGCGTGGGAGAAGACAGCTGGCTTGCTCGTAGCAACAATATGACCAAGAACCCTGGTAACTCGGATACCAGGGACAATAGTTGCAGGTCACGTCACAACAAGCAGAAGCGCCGCACTAACGGCGACAATGCTGAGGATACGACAGTTAATGCCGGATTCAGAGGCTATAAATCCGGTCAGCGGAAAAAACCATTCAAAAGAAATCCTAGGGGCCCGTCTAGTTTGGACCGAATACTCCATCGCTTGTGCCAGATACATGGCACCCCCGAAAAGCCAGCCAATCACACCAATAGGGATTGTTCGGTGTTCAAGCAGGCAGGCAAGTTAAATGCCGAAAATAAAGACACGGGCTGCATAGCGATGACGACGAAGAGCCCCGGCCGCCGAACAACAGTGGACAGAAGGGTTTTCCCCCACAAGTGCGGATGATGAACATGATATATGCAACCCACATCCCCAAGAGGGAGCGGAAGCGCGCGTTAAGGGACGTATACGTGGTAGAGCCAGTCGCCCCAAAGTTCAACCCGTGGTCCTCCTGCCCGATCACCTTTGATCGAAGGGACCATCTCACTAGCACCCGTCATGGCGGATTCGCCACATTGGTTCTAGACCCAATTATTGACGGATTTCATCTCACTAGAGTCCTTATGGACGGCGGCAGCAGCCTGAACTTGCTTTACCAGGATACAGTGCGAAAAATGGGCATAGATCCCTCGAGGATTAAGCCCACCAAAACGACCTTTAAAGGCATAATACCAGGTGTAGAGGCCAACTGTACAGGCTCAGTCACACTTGAAGTGGTCTTCGGATCTCCGGATAATTTCTGAAGTGAGGAGTTAATCTTCGACATAGTCCCATTCTGCAGTGGCTATCACGCACTGCTCGGGTGAACCGCATTCGCCAAGTTCAATGCGGTACCGCACTACACATACCTTAAGCTCAAGATGCCAGGCCCTCGAGGAGTAATTATGGTCAATGGAAACACCGAACGCTCCCTCCGAACGGAGGAGCACACGGCGACCCTTGCAGCAGAAGTACAAAGCAGCCTCTCCAGGCAGTTATCCAGTCCGGCCATTAAACGTCCGGACATCGTCAAGCGCGCCCGGAGTAACCTACAACAAGACCGCCTGGCACGTTCCGAGCAGGTGTAGCAATGCGGCCCCAACCCCAGCCCTCGCAAAAATGCGACACTAGTGCTTCGCGTACATAACTACGCTCTAGAAATACCATGGGTACAGGGGGAGGGGCACCATTACAGCACGCCCGAAACACGGCTTAAACCGCACCAGGGGCTGCCGATTTTTTTAATTTGCTCTTACTTTCAGGACTCCATTCTTCGGAAGGCCTGTTCGGCAGTTCAATTGCCGCACAAATGATGCAAGAACCAGGGAAGCAGACAAGCCATGCCGCATTACGGAACTTCCAGGTGGTCTCTATCACGAGCAGTATACCTGTTTCGCATACCATTCCGCAGCCTTCCCCTGGAACAGACATGTTAAATAGTCCAACCTTTTGCTTATCACATTATTTGTATCGTTTTGCTTTGATCGCAGCCCTTTTTAATAAACAATGCATAACTTTTGTCTATTTTTGCATTACTCTTTTTTTACAAATATATGTTCCTTAACAACATGTTGCATCCGTACACATTGGTATGGCCAAAATACGCCAGGGGCTTTAGTACCCCTCAATATGGTGTGAGAAGTCCGAATACTTTAACAAGTGCGGCACCCCGAACTTATAGCATTATATGCATCGGCTCTGAATCATGTCTTGGGTCAATAGTTGGGTTTGCCCGACTCCTATGTTTTGGTGCCTTACGTTCCACTATGTCGGCTAAGGTAGCACTAGGAGAACTACTGCGATTGTGCCCCAGTTGAGCTGGGTCGAGCACCTCAGTAGAGAAAGCTAAAACTGACTGTCATGATGAAGCGGGAGCTGGTCGCTGTTCGAGAGGTTTTTTGAGTCCCTAAAGACTTATCCCGCTTAGAGATAGGAGTCGGCTCTGTCCGGCCAAGGCGTGGATAGCGCCCCGAACTCGGTCTTCCGAATACGAGGGGCTTCGCCGAAATTTAAAATTATAGAATTCTATGGCTAAGTGAGAGTGTTCATGCATTATAGTCCGATTGCCTTGTTCATTCTGCTGAGCGCCTCCCTCGAAGGACCCAAACATGGGAAAAAGAGCGCTCAGGTTTATCCCCGAACACCCCAGCACTAGCGGCATGGGGGCAGAAGCTGACGACTCGCCATCTCTCAGAATTGATAAACAGCCGCACAGAAGGTAATATTTTAAATTCCAACAGCATTGCTTAGCGCATATGAACAAGTTTTCAGCGCACAGGACAAAACGAGCAAGTTTTACTCAAAAATTACATCCCTGGAACATTCATCCGCAATAAGGCGGGCACCCTTCAGAACATCCTTATAATAATTCTCGGGCTTGCGATGCTCTTTCCCCAGCGGTGGCCCGTCCTTCACAAGCTTCTCAGCATCCAGCTTGCCCCAGTGCACCTTAGCACGGGCAAGGGCCCTACGGGCACCTTTAATGCAGATGGAGCGCTTGATGACTTCAAGCCTTGGACAGGCCCCCACCAGCCGCCGCACCAGCCCGAAATAGCTCCCAGGCAGAGCCTCTCCAGGCCACAACCGAACTACGAGGCCCTTCATGGCCTCTTCGACCACCTTGTGGAGCTCGACCAGTTGCTTCAGGTGGTCGCTCAGGGGCACAGGGTGTCCGGCCTCAGCATACTGAGACCAGAACACCTTCTCCGTCGAGCTGCCCTCCTCGGCTCGATAGAATGCAGCGGCATCGGACACGCTACGGGGAAGATCTGCGAATGCTCCTGGAGAGCTCCGGATTCGGGTAAGTAACAAGTAACTCACGTTTATGTGTTTGCTTTGCATAAAGAATGCCTTACCCGCCGCTATCTTTTTCACCACATCCAACTCCTGGAGGGTCTTCTGGGATTCGGCCTCGGCATACTTGGCATTTTCAATAGCCACCGCGAGCTCGGATGCTCGCGTCTTTGAGTCAAGCTCCAAACTCTCATGTTTTTTAATGAGAGCCTGGAGCTCTTGCCGCACCTTGCCAACCTGGGCCTCATACTTCTCCCGCTCGGTGCGCTCCGTGGCCGCCCTCTTCTCGGCCTCGAACAGCGCTTTCTTAAGGGTCGCCACCTCAGACGTGGCCCCTACAATAGCCACGATAATCCTGTCATTTTTTGCAATTGCACTTTTTTTATATATTTAAACAAGGTATTTCTTACCTTCCTTGTCCTCGAGCTACTTGTTGGCACGCCCGAGCTCTTGCTTGGACTGCTCGAGGTTCTGCGTTAGTGTGTCCACTTCCGCAGTCAGTGCGGCGGACGCCAGCAGAGAAGCCTGCATACGCATATTGACTCCTTTTTGTTAGACTCCTGCGAATTTTATTTGATCCTCTATTCGGCTTTTCTTCCCGAACGCCAAATAGAGCATCAGGGGCTACTGTCTATGCGGTAATATTATTCACACATTCTTTACTTACCTCAAAGCCTGTTAAAAGGCTAGCACAAGCTTCAGTCAGTCCGCTCTTGGCGGACTGAACCTTGTGGACCACCGCACTCATAATGGTGCGGTGCTCCTCGTCGATGGAGGCGCCTTCGAGCACCTCCAACAGATTGTCCGGCGCCTCCGGTTGGACGGGGGTCACCGACACGGTGGCTTGCTCCTCTTGGAAGGAGGTAGCCCGCCGGACTCTGGAACCTTTGAAGGTTCCGGAGCAGTGCCCGGCCTAGAGCCGGACTTGGAGCCCTGGGGGGTTTTATCCCCTTTACTCCTGGAGTCTGGGAGGTCGCCTTGCGGCGCCTCCAGGACCACCTCCTCCTGGCTTGGAACCTATTGGGACAACACTTCGGCGTCGTCCATAGGGCGGGGGGAGGTAGCCGTCGGAAGCGAATTCACATCCGACGAGTCCAGTGAACAGCTCGACGACGCGTCGAGCCGGTCTTTGGGTGGGCTGCATAAACATATTTGACATAAGGGAAAGCTGTGCAATAAAGGAATACTATGAATTACTCTGGTATCCGGATACTTACGATTTTGCCAGGGGCTTGGCCCTGAGCGGCCACTCCTCTCCGCCGTCGTCGGCGTTGGTGGAGTAGTCCGGAGGAAGGGTTTTCCCCTTCTTGGACCCTTCGGCCTCCCCCGTGAGGGCGGCCTTCCTTTTCTTCTCTCCCCCCGCTGGAGGGGGAGAGGTCTCTTCTTCCTCTTCCTCGTCTTCATGGGAGGACTGCGCCTTGGAGCCGTCGGATGATGAACCCTACACCTCCTGGCGCCGGGCACTTTTTCGAGTCCCCGTGGCCTTCTTCGTGGCCTTATTCTCCGGCACCACATAGGGTGCCGGAACCAGCAGCTTCGCCAAGCGGGCATCGGCTGGGTCTTCGGGCAAAGGAGCCGGACAGTCGATCTGTCCGGACTTCGCCTGCCAATCCTGTCAAAGGTAAGGGAGCTTAGATCCTGCATAGAGTTAAACTATGAAAAACTAATACCCTATAAAAGGTACAAACAACTTACCGCGCTAGCGTGACGCTGCACGCTGAATCTGCGATCCTCGGTAGCCGATGCGGGAGCCTCGGCGCCCTTGAAAAGCACCTTCCAGGCATCTTCGTACGTCGTGTCGAAGAGCCTGCTCAGAGTTCGGTGTTGCGCCGGGTTGAACTCCCACAGATTGAAGGCCCGTTGTTGACACGGGAGGATCCGACGGATGAGCATAACCTATACTACGTTGACAAGCTTGAGCTGCTTGTTCACCAGGGTTTGGATGCATGTTTGCAGTCCAGTCACCTCACCTTTGCTGCCCCACGACAGGCCCGTCTCTTTCCAGGACGTGAGCCGCGTTGGGGGTCCGGACCGGAACTCAGGGGCTGCGACCCACTCAGGGTCGCACGGCTCGGTGATGTAAAACCACCCCGATTGCCACCCCTTCAGGGTCTCCACAAAGGAGCCCTCGAGCCATAAGACGTTGGGCATCTTGCCCACCATGGCGCCTCCGCACTCCGCCTGGTTGCCGCGCACCACCTTAGGCTTGACATTGAAAGTCTTGAGCCATAGGCCGAAATGGGGGCGGATGCGGAGGAAAGCCTCGAACACGACGATAAACGCCGAGATGTTGAGGATGAAGTTCGGGGCCAGATCATGGAAATCCAGGCCGTAGTAGAACATGAGTCCCCGGACGAATGGGTGGATAGGAAAGCCCAGTCCGCGGAGGAAGTGGGGAAGGAAAACTACCCTCTCATGGGGCCTTGGGGTGGGGAGGAGCTGCCCCTCTTCAGGAAGCCGGTACGCGATGTCGTTAGACAAGTATCCAGCCTTCCTCAGTTTTTTGATGTGTCCCTCCATGACGGAGGAGACCATCCACTTGCCTCCCGCTCCGGACATGGCTGGAGAAGGTTGAGGTGGGGAATGGGGACTTGGGCGCTGGAGCTCGAGTGCGCGAAAATGGATAGGCAAAGGAGGAAGAAGGCGTAGGTGAAAAGGTGGATCCTTATCCCCTTATATGAGTGGACGCAACTACGTGTCCCCACCAGCCTGGTAAAACTCGCTTATCTCCAAGCGCCGTAATCAATGGCGCAGTTGGGTTACCCACGCCCGTATTGATGAGAATCCCAGAATAAGGGGACACGTTCTCTGCTTCGACGAGACGTGCCAAGGAAACCGCCTCGCATGACACGCTGAGGTGGGACAATAAAACAATTCGAATAAAGGCTTGGCCGTGGTGCGATGTCACACTATGAAATACGTCAGCAGATTAGATTTGTGTAAATATTATTCTCTCTATGGCAATATGCGGAAACTTATTTTGTAGAGCCGGACACTATCTTTGTGTTCAAAATCTTCTATGAAGTACTTGGAGGAGGAACCCGCCTTGCAATGCCGAAGACAATCTGCGCACCGGACTCGTCATCATTGAAGCCTGGTTCAGGGGCTACCGAGGGAGTCCTGGATTAGGGGGTGTCTGAATGGCCGGACTATACCTTCAGCCGGACTCCTGGACTATGAAGAAACAATATTGAAGACTTCGTCCCATGTCCGGAAGGGACTTTCCTTGGCGTGGAAGGCAAGCTTGGCGGTACGGATATGTAGATCTCCTACCATTGTAAGCGACTTTGTGTAACCCTAACCCTCTCCGGTGTCTATATAAACCGGAGGGTTTTAGTCCGTAGGACAACATACAGAACAACAATCATACCATAGGCTAGCTTCTAGGGTTTAGCCTCTCCGATCTCATGGTAGATCTACTCTTGTACTACCCATATCATCAATATTAATCAAGCAGGATGTACGCTTTTACCTCCATCAAGAGGGCCCAAACCTGGGTAAAACTTCGTGTCCCTTGCCTCCTGTTACTATCCGGCCTAGACGCACAGTTCTGGACCCCCTACCCGAGATCCGCCGGTTTTGACACCGACAACAAGCTTCTCCAAAAGTTCGTATAAAACCATATGCTTTGATCACACTATCAAAGCGTATATTCCAACTCCGAGATGCTTGCACCAGTCCATAAATGGATCGCTGGAGCTTACACTTTGTTAACACCTTTAGGATTGACAAAACCTTCTGGTTGCATCATATACAACTCTTCTTTAAGATATCCATTAAGGAATGCAGTTTTGACATCCATTTGCCAAATTTCATAATCATAAAATGCGGCAATTGCTCACAATATTCGGACAGACTTAAGCATCACTACGGGCGAGGAGGTCTCATCGTAGTCAACTCCTTGAACTCGTCGAAAACCTTTCACAACAAGTTGAGCTTTGTAGATAGTAACATTACCGTCAGCGTCAATCTTCTTCTTGAAGATCCATTTATTCTCTATTGTTTGTCGATCATTGGGCAAGTCAATCCACACTTTGTTCTCATACATGGATCCCATCTCAGATTTCATGGCCTCAAGCCATTTTGCGGAATCTGGTCTCATGATCGCTTCCTCATAGTTCGTAGGTTCGTCAGGGTCAATTAACATGACCTCCAGAACAGGATTACGGTACCACTCTGGTGCGGATCATACTCTAATTGACCTATGAGGTTCGGTAGTAACTTGATCAGAAGTTTCATGATCATCATCATTAGCTTCATCACTAATTGTTGTAGGAATCACTGGAACTAATTTCTGTGATGAACTACTTTCCAATTGAGGAGAAGGTACAATTACCTCATCAAGTTCTACTTCCCTCCCACTCACTTCTTTCAAGAGAAACTCCTTATCTAGAAAGGATCCATTCTTAGCAACGAATATCTTGCCTTCGGACCTGTGATAGAAGGTGTACCCAATAGTCTCCTTTGGATATCCTATGAAGACACATTTCTCTGATATGGGTTCAAGCTTATCAGGTTGAAGCTTTTTCACATAAGCATCGCAGCCCCAAACTTTAAGAAACGACAACTTAGGTTTCTTGCCAAACCACGGTTCATATGGTGTCGTCTCAACAGATTTAGATGGTGCCCTATTTAGCGTGAATGCAACCGTCTCTAAAGCATAACCCCAAAACGATAGCGGTAAACCAGTAAGAGACATCATAGATCGCACCATATCTAATAAAGTATGGTTAAGATGTTCGGACACAACATTACGCTGTGGTGTTCCAGGTGGCGTGAGTTGCGAAACTATTCCACATTGTTTCAAATGAAGACCAAACTCACAACTCAAATATTCACCTCCATGATCAGATCGTAGAAATTTATTTTCTTGTTATGATGATTTTCTACTTCACTCTGAAATTCTTTGAACTTTTCAAATGTTCTAGACTTATGTTTCATTAAGTAGATATACCCATATCTGCTCAAATCATCTGTGAAGGTCATAAACTAACAATACCTGTCGCGAGCCTCAACACTCATCGGACCACATACATCAGTATGTATTATTTCCAGTAAGTCAGTTGCTCGCTCTGTTGTTCCAGAGAACGGAGTCTTAGTCATCTTGCCCATGAGGCATGGTTCGCAAGCATCAAGTGATTCATGATCAAGTGATTCGAAAAGTCCATAGGCATGTAGTTTCTTCATGCGCTTTACACCGATATGACCTAAACGGCAGTGCCACAAATAAGTTGCACTATCATTATTGATACGTCTCCAATGTATCTATAATTTTTGACCGTTCCATGCTGTTATATTATCAATCTTGGATGTTTTATAATCATTTTATATCATTTTTCGGTACTAACCTATTGACATAGTGCCAAGTGCATAGACGGAGTTGTTTTCCCATGTTTTTTACATCGCAGAAAATCAATATCAGACGGAGTCCAAATGCCCCGAAACTTTACGAAGAATTTTTATGGGCCAAAAGAAACACAATGGGCCCTGGCCGCACCTTGGGGGTGCCCTGAGGGGGGAACAACCCGCCAGGGCGCGCCAGGAGGCCCAGGCGCGCCCTGGTGGGTTGTGCCCACCTCGGGTGCCCCCCAGACCGCCTCTTTGCTCTATAGATACCCCAATATTCCAGAAACCCTAGCAGAGTCGATGAAATATTCATCCAGCTACCGTAGAGTCCAGAACCACCAGATCTAATCTAGACACCATCTCGGATGGGGTTCACCACCTCCATTGGTGCCTCTTCGATGATGCATGACTAGTTCTTTGTAGACCTTCGGGTCCGTAGTTAGCAGCTAGATGGCTTCATCTCTCTCTCTCTGGATTCTCAATACAATGGTCTCTTGGAGATCCATATGATGTAACTATTTTGTGGTGTGTTTGTTGGGATCTGATGAAGTTTGAGTTCATGATCAATCATATCTTTTTATATCCATGAAAGTTATTTGAGTTTCTTTGATCTCTTATATGCACGATTACTTATAGCCTCGTATTTCTTCTCTGATATTTGGGTTTTGTTTAGCCAACTTGATCTATTTATCTTGCAATGGGAAGAGGTGCTTTGTAGTGGGTTCGATCTTACGGTGCTTGATCCCAGTGACAGTAAGGGAAACAACACGTATGTATCGAGGATAAAACAAAGGGGTCTATCTCTACGTAGATAGATCTTGTCCACATAATGTCATCGTTCTTATCACATTACTCCATTTCTCCATGATCTTAATGCACTAGATGCATGCTGGATAGCGGTCGATGTGTGGAGTAATAGTAGTAGATGCAGGAAGGAGTCGGTCTACTAATCTTGGACGTGATTCCTATATAATGATCATTGCCTGGATATCGTCATAATTATTCGAAGTTCTATCAATTGCCCAATAGTAATTTGTTTACCCACCGTTTGCTATTTTTCTCGAGAGAAGCCACTAGTGAAATCTATGGCCCCGGGTCTTCTTTCTCATATATTTGCCTTTGCGATCTACTTTTCTCTTGCATTTATTTTCAGATCTACTAAACCAAAAACCCAAAAATACTTTGCTGCAATTTGTTCTTATTTAGTTATTTGGTGTTCGATCTATCAATCTGCTACAAATTTACCTCAAGTCCGTTGGCCTATCTTGAGGCGCTGTACCCGGGAAGGGATTGACAACCCCTTTAACACGTCGGGTTGCGAGAAGCTGTTATTTGTGTGCAGGTGATGTTTATGTTGTGTTGCTTGGTTCTCCTACTGTTTCGATAACCTTGGTTTCATATCTGAGGGAAATACCTACCGCCGCTGTGCTGCATCATCCCTTCCTCTATGGGGAAATACCAACGTAGCTTAAGGCGACATCAATTATTAACCTTGCATCTTTTGGCTTCAATATTATGAATATGTGTATCACTACAATCGAGATTCAATAAAAATAGACCACTCATCAAGGGTGCATGACCATAAAAGATATTACTCATATAAATAGAACAACCATTATTCTCTGATTTAAATGAATAACCGTCTCGCATCAAACAAGATCTAGATATAATGTTCATGCTCAACGCTGGCACCAAATAACAATTATTTAGGTCTAAAACTAATCCCAACAATAGATGTAGAGGTAGTGTTCTGACGGTGATCACATCGACTTTGGAACCATTTCCCACCCGCATCATCACCTCGTCCTTAGCCAATTTTCGTTCAATCCATAGCCCATGTTTCGAATTGCAAATATGAGCAACAGAACCAGCATCAAATACCCAGGCGCTACTACGAGCATTAGTAAGGTACACATCAATCACATGTATATCAAATATACCTTTCACTTTGCCATCCTTCTTATCCGCCAAATACTTGGGGCAGTTCCGCTTCCAGTGATCAGTCCCTTTGTAGTAGAAGCACTCAGTCTCCGGCTTAGGTCTAGACTTGGGCTTATTCACTTGAGCAGCAACTTGCTTGCTGTTCTTCTTGAAGTTCCCCTTCTTCCCTTTGCCCCTTTTCTTGGAACTAGTGGTCTTGTTAACCATCAACACTTGATGCTCGTTCTTGATTTCTACCTCCACAACCTTCAGCATTACGAAGAGCTCAGGAATTTTCTTATCCATCCCTTGCATATTATTGTTCATCACGAAGCTTTTGTAGCTTGGTGGCAGTGATTGAACAACTCTGTCAATGACACTATCATCAGGAAGATTAACTCCCAGTTGAGTCAAGTGGTTCTGGTACCCACACATTCTGAGTATATGTTCACTGACAGAACTATTCTCCTCCATCTTGCATCTATAGAACTTATTGGAGACTTCATATCTCTCAATTCGGGCATTTTCTTGAAATATTAACTTCAACTCCTGGAACATCTCATATGCTCCATGACGTTCAAAACGTATTTGAAGTCCCGATTCTAAGCCGTAAAGCACAACACACTGAACTATCGAGTAGTCATCAGCTTTGCTCTGCCAGACATTAATTCATAATGTTCGGAGTTGGAGTTACGGACCCAGTCCATGTAGTTGCTACCATCATCTTTCAACTTAGCTTTCTCTAGGAACACATTAAAATTCAAGGGAACGGTAGCACGGGACATGGATCTACAACAACATAGACAAGCAAATAGTATCAGGTACTAAGTTCATGATAAATTAAAGTTCAATTAATCATATTACTTAAGACCTCCCACTTAGATAGACATCCCTCTAGTCATCTAAATGATCACGTGATCCATATCAACTAAACCATGTCCGATCATCACGTGAGATGGAGTAGTTTTCAATGGTGAACATCACTATGTTGATCATATCTACTATATGATTCACGTTCGACCTTTCGGTCTCAGTGTTCCGAGGCCATATCTGCATATTCTAGGCTCGTCAAGTTTAACAAGAGTATTCTGCACATGCAAAACTGGCTTGCACCTGTTGTATGTGAACGTAGAGCTTATCACACCCGATCATCACGTGGTGTCTCGTGCATGACGAACTGTAGCAACGGTGCATACTCAGGGAGAACACTTGTACCTTGAAATTTAGTGAGGGATCATCTTATAATTCTGCGGCCGAACTAAGCAAAATAAGATGCGTAAAAGAAAAACATCACATGCAATCAAAATATGTGACATGATATGGCCATCATCATCTTGTGCCTTTGATCTCCATCTTCAAAGCACCATCATGATCTCCATCGCCACCGGCTTGACATCTTCATCTCCATCATAGCATCATTGTCGTCTCGCCAACTATTGCTTCTATGACTATCGCTACCACTTAGTGATAAAGTAAAGCAATTACATGGCGATTGCATTTCATACAATAAAGCGACAAACATATGGCTCCTTCTAGTTGCCGATAACTGTTACAAAACATGATCATCTCATACAACAATTTATATCTCATCACGTCTTAACCATATCACATCACAACATGCCCTGCAAAAACAAGTTAGACGTCCTCTACTTTGTTGTTGCAAGTTTTATGTGGATTCTACGGGCTTCTATCAAGAATCATTCTTACCTACGCATCAAAACCACAACGATTTTTCGTCAAGTGTGATGTTTTAACCTCCAACAAGGACGGGCCGTAGTCAAACTTGATTCAACTAAAGTTGGAGAAACAGACACCCGCCAACCACCTGTGTGCGAAGAACGTCGGTAGAACCAGTCTCATGAACGTGGTCATGTAATGCCGGTCCGGGCCACTTCATCCAAAAATACCGCCGAATCAAAGTAAGACGTTGGTGGTAAGAAATATGACTATTATCACCCACAACTCTTTGGGTTCTACTCACGCATATAACATCTACGGATAGACCTGGCTCGGATGCCACTATTGGGGAACGCAGTATTTCAAAAAGATTCCTACGATCATGCAAGATCTATCTAGGAGATGCATATCAATGAGACGGGAGAGTGTGTCCACGTACCCTCATGGACCAAAAGCGGAAGCGTTTAGTAACGTGGTTGATGTAGTCGAACGTCTTCACGATCCAACCGATCCAAGTACCGAACATACGACACCTCCGTGTTTAGGACACATTCAGCACGAGGAAGTCCCACGAGCTCTTGATCTGGTTGAGAACGAGGGAGAGTTCCGTCATCACGATGGCGTGGCGATGGTGATGATAAAGTTACCGGCGCAGGGCTTCGCCTAAGCACTAAGACGATATGACCGAGGTGTTAAACTGTGGAGGGGGGCACCGCACACGGCTAAGAGATTGTCTCTTATGCTTTGGGGTGCCCTCCTGCCCCCGTATATAAAGGAGGGAGGAGGAGGCCGCCCCCTAGTCCTAGTAGGATTCCCCTCTCTCATTTTTTCCTTTTCCGGAGTAGCAAAGGGGGAAAGAGAGAAGGAGTAGGAGAGGGAAAGGGGGGCGCCGCCCCACCCCATGTCCAATTTGGATTGGCAAGGGGGGGGGAGTGCCACCTCCTATGGCCGCCCTCTCTTCTCCACTAAGGCCCATGTTGGCCCATTACCTTCCGGGGGGGGGGGGGTTCTGGTAACCCCGGTACTCCGAAACTTATCCGAAACTTCCCAAAACCATTCCGGTGTCCGAATGTAACCTTCCAATATATGAATCTTTACCTCTCAACCATTTTGAGACTCCTCGCCATGTCCGTGATCTCATCCGGGACTCCGAACAAACATCAGTCATCAAATCACATAACTCATAATACCAATCTTCATTAAACGTTAAGCGTGTGGACCCTATGGGTTTGAGAACTATGTAGACATGACCGAGACACATCTCCGGTCAATAACCAATAACGGAACCTGGATGCTCATATTGGCTCCTACATATGCTACAAAGATCTTTATCGGTCAAACCGCATAATAACATACATCATTCCCTTTGTCATCGGTATGCTACTTGCCCGAGATTCAATCGTCGGTATCATCGTACCTAGTTCAATCTCGTTACCGTAAAGTCTCTTTACTCGTTCCGTAATGCATCACCCCATGACTAACTCATTAGTCACATTGCTTGCAAGGCTCATAGTGATGTGCATTACCGAGAGGGCCCAGAGATACCTCTCCGATACACAGAGTGACAAATCCTAATCTCGATCTATGCCAACTCAACAAACACCATCGGAGACACCTGTAGAGCATCTTTATAATCACCCATTTACATTGTGATGTTTGATAGCACACAAGGTGTTCCTCCGGTATTCGGGAGTTGCATAATCTCATAGTCAGAGGAATATGTATAAGTCATGAAGAAAGCAATATCAATAAAACTAAACGATCATTATTCTAGGCTAAAGGATGGGTCTTGTCCATCACATCATTCTCTAATGATGTGATCCCATTCATCAAATGACAACACATGTCTATGGTCAGGAAACTTAACCATCTTTGATTAACAAGCTAGTCTAGTAGAGGCACACTAGGGACATAATGTTTGTCTATGTATTCACACATGTACTAAGCTTCCGGTTAATACAATTATAGCATGAATAATAAATATTTATCATGACATAAGGAAATATGAATAACAACTTTATTATTGCCTCTAGGACATGTTTCCTTCACCGAGATGGGAGTGTTGTTGGTGATGATGATGACGATGATTTCCCCCTCCGGGAGGGAAGTTCCTCTGGCGGAATCACTCCACCGGAGGGCAAAAGTGCTCCTGCCCAAGTTCCGCCTTAAGACGGTGGCACTTCATCCCGAAAGTGCTCCCCTCATTTTTCTAGGCCAGAATGACTTATATACCAGAGGATGGGCACCCGACGTGGGCTAGGCTGGGCGCACCTGGGGGGCCAGGCGTGCCCTGGTGTCTTGTGCTCACCAGGTGCCCCCCTCCGGTAGTTATTTGCTCCAGTATTTCTTATTTATTCCATAAAAATTCCTCGTGAAGTTTCAGCTTTTTCAGGTCCAGATTTCCAGCTGCCGGAATTCTCCCTCTTTGTATGAACCTTGCACATTATGAGAGGAAAGGCAATAGAATTACCCCAAAAAGAATTATTATGCATATAAACATTATAAATAACAATGGGTAAACATGATGCAAAATGGATGTATCAGTTACCTAGAATACTTGCGAAGAATACCTTGCTGAAAACCACTTATCATTTCCTTCTACTCCTTGTTGGGTTCGACACTCTTACTTATTGAAAGGACTACAATTGATCCCCTATACTTATGGGTCATCAACAGGCCGATTATAACCACGGGTTAAATTTGGCCCATTAGCGGAACATGCCAGAAACGGACTGTAAGTAATCGAGTGCCAAAAATGAGCCCAACAATTTATGGGCCCTTAGAAGGTCGAAAGATAACACGTGCTGGAAACGGCCCAATTGAATCATGGGCCTTTAATGGGTTCAAAGAAATTTACTATTCATTATGGGCCAGAATGACCATGGGCCGTTAAAAGGCCTAGAGATACAAAAGGCCTCATATAGGTCGAAAGATGCCACATGCCATACATGGGTCGAAAGTGACGAAGGGCAGGAATCATATTGGACGACTGACGCTACTGGGCCAAATTCGAAAAGGCCATAATGGGGTCGTAAGTACCCGGGCCGTAAATGGGCTATATGCGATAGGCCGTTAATAGGCTTTCAATGGGTCGGATCGCTAGCTTTTGATCAAGTCAAATGGGCCGGACTTTTAACTTAAATGGGCCACTATTGGGCCATGTCACATGTCACTATTTCATAGGCTCATCTCGTGCATTGGATGAATGACTTCTGTCGTGACGCCGAGCTGACACGCGGTTCCTTTGGGGAATGACAATTTTATGCGTGGAAAATCCTCTTTGGTCTGAGTTGTTAACGGGTTATCTGATCCGAACTGGAACCCGATAATTTAGGGGAGACTCGTTACGGTGGATGCCACATGTCGATTACCCTTAACGAAAACACTTCAATGACGCGACATTTATCATAATGGAAGTGGACACTTCTGTGGTGATACTTTGAATGTTGTCATGGAACGCTTCTACGACAACACATGTATGACTATCTTGATTCTGTCTTATAATCGTCAGGGATGTACATGCATGATAGAAAACGTGACCTACTATGACAAACACGTATCATCATAGAAGAGTTTTTTGTAGTGTTTGAACTTCATGATGCTTTGATCCAAGATCTTTTTACAAGGTTAGTGGTCATGTTGTGGTCCATATGGTATGCGAGGAGGAAGGTGATATATGAATCTATTTCTAGAGCCCCCAGCAAACTACATCCTTATCAATTGCTATATCACTAATATAAAACAGGGTACTAGTCCCGGTTCTGGAACCGGGAAAAAAACGAGACTAAAAGCCAAAACTTTAGTCCCAGTTGACTTACGAACCGGGACCAGAGGAGCTCCACGTGGCCGCTGTGGGGCGCCCAGGCAGGAGGACCTTTAGTCCCAGTTGGTAACACCAACCGGGACCAAAAGGCAGCCACGCGCCAGTAGCTCGCGGGCGCTGTTTTTTTTTGAAAGTAGGGTTTAGGAGTTTTGGAGGGTTAATTTAGGGGTTTCATATTGTGTTAGCTAGCTAATAGAGAGAAGTGTCCTCTCTTTCTCCGTGCTTGGTCGACGCTAGGTACTATAGTATAGAGATCACTCGATGCTAGCTAGTAAGCAAATGAAGGAAACGATTAATTACACAAGATGGTCATGAACATATATGGAGAGAAGTGACCTCTCTTTCTCCATGCTTGGTCGAACAACAAGTTTTCGTATATCTATCCGACGCTACTACATATATACAATATAACATCCCTGACATCTGTTGGGGAACGTAGCAGAAAACAAAAAATTTCCTACGGTTTCACCAAGATCCATCTAGGAGTTCATCTAGCAACGAGTGATTAGATGCATCTACGTACCTCGTAGATCGCGAGCGGAAGCGTTCAAAGAATGGGGATGATGGAGTCGTACTCGACGTGATTCGAATCACCGAAGATCCTAGCACCGAACGGACGGCACCTCCGCGTTCAACACACGTACGGAACAGCCACGTCTCCTCCTTCTTGATCCAGCAAGGGGAAGGAGAGGTTGAGGGAGATGGCTCCAGCAGCAGCACGACGACATGGTGGTGATGGAGCTGCAGTACTCCGGCAGGGCTTCGCCAAGCACTATGGAGGAGGGGGTGTTGGAGAGGGGGAGGGAGACACCAAAGGAAAAGGTAATAAGTCCTCCATCTCCCCCACTATATATAGGAGGGCCAAGGGGGGGGGGGGCGCCGGCCCTAGGAGATCTAATCTCCTAGGGGGTGCGGCCAAGGGGAGGAATCTCTCCTCCCCAAGGCACCTAGGGGTGCCTTCCCCCTCTGGGACTCTTCCCTCCTTGAAACCCTAGGCGCATGGGCCTCTTGGGGCTGGTGCCCTTGGCCCATGTAGGCCAAGGCGCACTCCCTACAGCCCATGTGGCCCCCTGGGACAGGTGGCCCCACCCGGTGGACCCCCGGGACCCTTTCGGTGGTCCCGTTACAATACCGGTGACCCCGAAACTTGTCCCGATGCCCGAAATAGCATATCCTATATATAATTCTTTACCTCCGGACCATTCCGGAACTCCTCGTGACGTCCGGGATCTCATCCGGGACTCCGAACAACATTAGGGTTACTGCATATACATATCCCTACAACCCTAGCATCACCGAACCTTAAGTGTGTAGACCCTACGGGTTTGGGAGACATGTAAACATGACCGAGACGACTCTCCGGTCAATAACCAACAACGGGATCTAGATACCCATGTTGTCTCCCACACGCTCCTCGATGATCTCATCGGATGAACCACGATGTCGAGGATTCAAGCAACCCCGTATACAATTCTCTTTGTCAATCAGTATGTTACTTGCCCGAGATTCGATCATCGGTATCCCAATACCTCGTTCAATCTCGTTACCGGCAAGTCACTTTACTCGTACTGTAATGCATGATCCCGTGACCAGACACTTGGTCACTTTGAGCTCATCTTGATGATGCATTACCGAGTGGGCCCAGTGATACCTCTCCGTCATACGGAGTGACAAATCCCAGTCTTGATCCGTGTCAACCCAACAGACACTTTCGGAGACACCCGTAGTATACCTTTATAGTCACCCAGTTACGTTGTGACGTTTGGCACACCCAAAGCACTCCTACGGTATCCGGGAGTTACACGATCTCATGGTCTAAGGAAAAGATACTTGACATTGGAAAACTCTAGCAAACGAACTATACGATCTTATGCTATGTTTAGGATTGGGTCTTGTCCATCACATCATTCTCCTAATGATGTGATCTCGTTATCAATGACATCCAATGTCCATAGTCAGGAAACCATGACTATCTGTTGATCAACGAGCTAGTCAACTAGAGGCTTACTAGGGACATGTTGGTGTCTATTATTCACACATGTATTACGATTTCCGAATAACACAATTATAGCATGAATAAAGACAATTATCATGAACAAGGAAATATAATAATAATGCTTTTATTATTGCCTCTAGGGCATATTTCCAACAGTCTCCCACTTGCACTAGAGACAATAATCTAGTTACATTGTGATGAATCGAACACCCATGGAATTCTGGTGTTGATCATGTTTTGCTCTAGGGAGAGGTTTAGTCAACGGATCTTCTACATTCAGGTCCGTATGTACTTTACAAATATCTATGTCTCCATCTTGAACATTTTCACGAATGGAGTTGAAGCGACGCTTGATGTGCTTTGTCTTCTTGTGAAACCTGGGCTCCTTGGCAAGTGCAATAGCTCCAGTGTTGTCACAGAAGAGTTTGATTGGCCCCGACGCATCGGGTATGACTCCTAGGTCGGTGATGAACTCCTTCACCCAAATTGCTTCATGCGCTGCCTCCGAGGCTGCCATGTACTCCGCTTCACATGTAGATCCCGCCACGACGCTCTGCTTGCAACTGCACCAGCTTACTGCCCCACCATTCAAAATATACACGTATCTGGTTTGTGACTTAGAGTCATCCAGATTTGTGTCGAAGCTAGCGTCGACGTAACCCTTTACGACGAGCTCTTCGTCACCTCCATAGACGAGAAACATTTCCTTAGTCCTTTTCAGGTACTTCAAGATATTCTTGACCGCTGTCCAGTGTTCCTTGCCGGGATTACTTTGGTACCTTCCTACCAAACTTACGGCAAGGTTTACATCAGGTCTGGTACAAAGCATGGCATACATAATAGAACCTATGGCTGAGGCATAGGGGATGACACTCATCTCTTCTATATCTTCTGCCGTGGTCGGACATTGAGCTGAGCTCAATTTCACACCTTGCAACACAGGCAAGAACCCCTTCTTAGACTGATCCATATTGAACTTCTTCAATATCTTATAAAGGTATGTGCTTTGTGAAATACCTATGAGGCGTCTTGATCTATCTCTGTAGATCTTGATGCCTAATATATAAGCATCTTCTCCAAGGTCCTTCATTGAAAAACTTTTATTCAAGTAGGCCTTAATGCTGTCCAAGAGTTCTATATCATTTCCCATCAAAAGTATGTCATCTACATATAATATGAGAAATGCTACAGAGCTCCCACTCACTTTCTTGTAAACGCAGGCTTCTCCATAAGTCTGTGTAAACCCAAACGCTTTAATCATCTCATCAAAGCGAATGTTCCAACTCCGAGATGCTTGCACCAGCCCATAAATCGAGCGTTGGAGCTTGCACACCTTGTCAGCATTCTTAGGATCGACAAAACCTTCCGGCTGCATCATATACAATTCTTCCTTAAGGAAACCATTAAGGAATGCCGTTTTGACGTCCATCTGCCATATTTCATAATCATATGATTCGGACGGACTTCAGCTTCGCTACCGGTGAGAAAGTCTCATCGTAGTCAACCCCTTGAACTTGTCGATAACCCTTAGCGACAAGCCGAGCTTTATAGATGGTCACATTACCATTCGCGTCTGTCTTCTTCTGAAAGATCCATTTATTTTCTATGGCTCGCCGCTCAACGGGCAAGTCAGTCAAAGTCCATACTTTGTTTTCATACATGGATCCTATCTTGGATTTCATGGCTTCTAGTCATTTGTCGGAATCCGGGCCCGCCATCGCTTCTTCATAGTTCGAAGGTTCACCGTTGTCTAACAACATGATTTCCAAGACAGGGTTGCCGTACCACTCTGGTGCGGAATGTGTCCTTGTGGACCTTCGAATTTCAGTAGGAGTTTGATCAGAAGTATCTTGATCATCATCATTAACTTCCTCTCTAGTCGGTGCATGCACCTCTGGAACATTTTCTTGAGTTGTGCCATTTTCCGGTTCAAGAGGTAATACTTCATCAAGTTCTACTTTCCTCCCACTTACTTCTTTCGAGAGAAACTCCTTCTCTAGAAAGGATCCATTCTTGGCAACAAAGATCTTGCCTTCGGATCTGAGGTAGAAGGTATACCCAATAGTTTCTTTAGGGTATCCTATGAAGACGCATTTTTCCGACTTGGGTTCGAGCTTTTCAGGTTGAAGTTTCTTGACATAAGCATAGCATCCCCAAACTTTTAGAAACGACAACTTAGGTTTCTTCCCAAACCATAATTCATACGGTGTCGTCTCAACGGATTTCGACGGAGCCCTATTTAAAGTGAATGCGACAGTCTCTAAAGCATAACCCCAAAAAGATAGCGGTAAATCGGTAAGAGACATCATAGATCGCACCATATCTAATAGAGTGCGATTGCGACGTTCGGACACACCATTACGCTGAGGTGTTCCAGGCGGCGTGAGCTGTGGAACTATTCCACATTTTCTTAAGTGTGTGCCAAACTCGTGACTCAAGTATTCTCCTCCATGATCTGATCGTAGGAACTTGATTTTTCTCTCACGTTGATTCTCAACCTCACTCTGAAATTCCTTGAACTTTTCAAAGGTCTCAGACTTGTGTTTCATTAAGTAGACATACCCATATCTACTCAAGTCATCAGTGAAGGTGAGAACATAACGATAGCCACCGGGAGCCTCAACACTCATTGGACCGCATACATCAGTATGTATGATTTCCAATAAGTTGGTTGCTCGCTCCAATGTTCCCGAGAACAGAGTCTTGGTCATTTTACCCATGAGGCATGGTTCGCACATGTCAAATGATTCGTAATCAAGAGACTCTAAAAGTCCATCAGCATGGAGCTTCTTCATGCGTTTGACACCTATGTGACCAAGGCGGCAGTGCCACAAGTATGTGGGACTATCATTATCAATCTTATATCTTTTGGTACTCACACTATGAATATGTGTAGCATTACGCTCGAGATTCATTAAGAATAAACCATTTACCATCGGAGCATGACCATAAAACATATCTCTCATATAAATAGAACAACCATTATTCTCGGATTTAAATGAGTAGCCATCTCGTATTAAACGAGATCCTGATACATTGTTCATGCTCAAACTTGGCACTAAATAACAATTATTGAGGTTCAAAACTAATCCCGTAGGTAAATGTAGAGGTAGCGTGCCGACGGCGATCACATCGACCTTGGAACCATTCCCGACGCGCATCGTCACCTCGTCCTTCGCCAGTCTCCGCTTATTTCGCAGCTCCTGCTCTGAGTTACAAATGTGAGCAACTGCACCGGTATCAAATACCCAGGAGCTACTACGAGTACTGGTAAGGTACACATCAATTACATGTATATCACATATACCTTTCGTTTTGCCGGCCTTCTTGTCTGCTAAGTATTTGGGGCAGTTCCGCTTCCAGTGACCACTTTCCTTGCAATAAAAGCACTGAGTCTCGGGCTTGGGTCCATTCTTTGGCTTCTTCCCGGCAGCTTGCTTGCCGGGCGCGGCAACTCCCTTGCCGTCTTTCTTGAAGGTTTTCTTACCCTTGCCTTTCTTGAACTTAGTGGTTTTATTCACCATCAACACTTGATGTTCCTTTTTGACTTCTACCTCTGCTGATTTTAGCATTGCAAATACTTCAGGAATGGTCTTTTCCATCCCCTGCATATTGAAGTTCATCACAAAGCTCTTGTAGCTCGGTGGAAGCGACTGGAGGATTCTGTCAATGACCGCGCCATTCGGGAGATTAACTCCCAGCTGAGTCAAGCGGTTATGTAACCCAGATATTGTGAGTATGTGCTCACTGACAGAACTATTTTCCTCCATCTTACAACTGAAGAATTTGTCGGAGACTTCATATCTCTCGACCCGGGCATGAGCTTGGAAAACCATTTTCAGCTCTTCGAACATATCATATGCTCTGTGTCTCTCAAAACGCTTTTGGAGCCCCGGCTCTAAGCTGTAAAGCATGCCGCACTGAACGAGGGAGTAGTCATCGGTATGTGCCTGCCAAGCGTTCATAACGTCTTGTTCTGCAGGGAGAACAGGTGCATCACCTAGCGGTGCTTGTATGACATAATCTTTCTTGGCAGCTATGAGGATGATCCTCAGGTTCCGGACCCAGTCCGTGTAGTTGCTGCCATCATCTTTCAGCTTGGTTTTCTCTAGGAACGCGTTGAAGTTGAGGACTACGTTGGCCATTTGATCTACAAGACATATTGTAAAGATTTTAGACTAAGTTCATGATAATTAAGTTCATCTAATCAAATTATTCAATGAACTCCCACTTAGGTAGACATCCCTCCAGTCATCTAAGTATAACATGATCCGAGTTAACTAGGTCGTGTCCGATCATCACGTGAGACGGACTAGTCAACGTCGGTGAACATCTTCATGTTGATCGTATCTTCTATACGACTCATGCTCGACCTTTCGGTCTTCTGTGTTCCGAGGCCATGTCTGTACATGCTAGGCTCGTCAAGTCAACCTAAGTGTTCTGCATGTGTAAATCTGTCTTACACCCGTTGTATGTGAACGTTAGAATCTATCACACCCGATCATCACGTGGTGCTTCGAAACAACAAACTGTCGCAATGGTGCACAGTTAGGGGGGACACTTTCTTGAAATTATTATGAGGGATCATCTTATTTACTACCATCGTTCTAAGCAAACAAGATGCAAAAACATGATAAACATCACATGCAATCAAATAATAATAGTGACATGATATGGCCAATATCACATAGCTCCTTTGATCTCCATCTTGGGGCTCCATGATCATCTTGTTACTGGCATGACACCATGATCTCCATCATCATGATCTCCATCATCGTGTCTCCATGAAGTTGCTCGCCAACTATTACTTCTACTACTATGGCTAACGCGTTTAGCAATAAAGTAAAGTAATTTACATGGCGTTTCTCAATGACACACAGGTCATACAAAAAATAAAGACAACTCCTATGGCTCCTGCCGGTTGTCATACTCATCGACATGCAAGTCATGATTCCTATTACAATAGCATGAACAGCTCATACATCACATATAGATCATTCATCATTCATCACAACTTTGGCCATATCATATCACAAAGCACTTGCTGCAAAAACAAGTTAGACGTCCTCTAATTGTTGTTGCAAGTTTTACGTGGCTGAAGTAGGGTTCTAGCAAGAACGTTTTCTTACCTACGTGAAATCCACAACGTGATTTGTCAACTTCTATTTACCCTTCATAAGGACCCATTTCATCGAATCTGCTCCAACTAAAGTAGGAGAGACAGACACCCGCCAGCCACCTTATGCAACTTGTGCATGTTAGTCGGTGGAACCGGTCTCACGTAAGCGTACATGTAAGGTTAGTCCGGGCCGCTTCATCCCACAATACCGTTGAAGCAAGATAAGACTAGTAGTGGCAAGAAAGTTGACAACATCAACGCCCACAAAAAATTGTGTTCTACTCGTGCAAGAGAACTGCATAGACCTAGCTCATGATGCCACTGTTGGGGAACGTAGCAGAAAACAAAAATTTTCCTATGGTTTCACCAAGATCCATCTAGGAGTTCATCTAGCAACGAGTGATTAGATGCATCTACGTACCTCGTAGATCGCGAGCAAAAGCGTTCAAAGAACGGGGATGATGGAGTCGTACTCGACGTGATTCGAATCACCGAAGATCCTAGCACCGAACGGACGGCACCTCCGCGTTCAACACACGTACGGAACAGCCACGTCTCCTCCTTCTTGATCTAGCAAGGGGGAAGGAGAGGTTGAGGGAGATGGCTCCAGCAGCAGCACGACGGCGTGGTGGTGATGGAGCTGCAGTACTCCGGCAGGGCTTCACCAAGCACTATGGAGGAGGAGGGGGTGTTGGAGAGGGGGAGGGAGACACCAAAGGAAAAGGTAAGAAGTCCTCCATCTCCCCCACTATATATAGGAGGGCCAAGGGGGGGGGAGGCGCCGGCCCTAGGAGATCTAATCTCCTAGGGGGGTGCGGCCAAGGGGAGGAATCCCTCCTCCCCAAGGCACCTAGGGGTGCCTTCCCCCTTTGGGACTCTTCCCTCCTCGAAACCCTAGGCGCATGGGCCTCTTGGGGCTGGTGCCCTTGGCCCATGTAGGCCAAGGCGCACTCCCTATAGCCCATGTGGCCCCCCGGGACAGGTGGACCCCCGGGACCCTTCCGGTGGTCCCGGTACAATACCGGTGACCCCGAAACTTGTCCCGATGCCCGAAATAGCACTTCCTATATATAATTCTTTACCTCGGACCATTCCGGAACTCCTCGTGACGTCCGGGATCTCATCTGGGACTCCGAACAACTTTCGGGTTACTGCATATACATATCCCTACAACCCTAGCGTCACCAAACCTTAAGTGTGTAGACCCTACGGGTTCGGGAGACATGTAGACATGACCGAGACGACTTTCCGGTCAATAACCAACAGCGAGATCTGGATACCCATGTTGGCTCCCACACGCTCCTCGATGATCTCATCGGATGAACCACGATGTCGAGGATTCAAGCAACCCCGTATACAATTCTCTTTGTCAATCGGTATGTTACTTGCCCGAGATTCGATCGTTGGTATCCCAATACCTCGTTCAATCTCGTTACCGGCAAGTCACTTTACTCGTACCGTAATGCATGATCCCGTGACCAGACACTTGGTCACTTTGAGCTCATTTTGATGATGCATTACCGAGTGGGCCCAGTGATACCTCTCCATCATACGAAGTGACAAATCCCAGTCTTGATCCGTGTCAACCCAACAGACACTTTTGGAGACACCCGTAGTATACCTTTATAGTCACCCAGTTACGTTGTGACGTTTGGCACACCCAAAGCAATCCTACGGTATCCGGGAGTTACACGATCTCACTGTCTAAGGAAAAGATACTTGACATTGGAAAACTCTAGCAAACAAACTATACGATCTTATGCTATGTTTAGGATTGGGTCTTGTCCATCACATCATTCTCCTAATGATGTGATCTCGTTATCAATGACATCCAATGTCCATAGTCAGGAAACCATGACTATCTGTTGATCAACGAGCTAGTCAACTAGAGGCTTACTAGGGACATGTTGGTGTCTATTATTCACACTGTATTACGATTTCCGGATAACACAATTATAGCATGAATAAAGACAATTATCATGAACAAGGAAATATAATAATAATGCTTTTATTATTGCCTCTAGGGCATATTTCCAACAACATCATCAAGCGCCAAACTCCCATTGAACGTCCGCATGGTATTCTCCCTTCTCATTTATGACGTGGTCAAGAAAGAATCCCGCCAATTCCTCTTGAATTGCTCGTATGCGATCATGTGGTAGGAGTTCATCCCGCATCTGCCAGATCTAATTTAAAGAAGGGGGTCAATACATATATATGAATAAACTCAACACAATTGATGGTAATAAGATAAAATTGTGAATATTGTTGTTTACGTACTTCAAATTGTTTGTCAGACAAGCCCCGCTCAGAGGCCGAATGGCGAATGAACTCGCAAACATAGTATCCACATAAATTATTCCCGCCTGCCTGCCACAAGCACTTTACGAGAATAGTGTTCAATCAAACTGACAATCAAGCATCATAATGGTATTGATGAAACTAGAATCAATGGGAGATGCGTGGGACTAGCTAGTAATACTTACTTTGGGGTGTGTAAATCGCAGCTCCTTCTGGAGACCCGGAACTATTCCGGTGAACTTTTTCCAAACCCTGTCAGGCGAAGAGAATGATTACTTGATATCAAGAAATGAACGAAACTTGCCGATATGGTGCGATAATGATTGAACTTACCTCTGGAGCATTGCAGCCATGTCCGCATAATCTTGGGGATATTTACATCTAGAGTCTAAGAAAGTTACTACTCCCCCGTCAAGCTTAATGGATAGCAGAATAAAGTGGAACCTGTGCACGCATAACTCATAAATTGCATTACTTAACCTTGAGTAAGCGAAACCGAATATGCACAAGACAACAACACTCACTTGAAGTTGTAAGGAAAGAGTATTTTCCCTTTGTTTTGATGTTGAAGGAACGATTTTAGCAAGTTGTTCTCAGTATCTTCAACTCTATTTCCTACCGACCATTCATTTACGGTATTTGGGCTAATGAACCAATGTCATAGATTTGTGCTTTTTTGCATTCGACGTTCTTCAATCTACATAATATAGTGAGGATAACTATATATACATGCAATGAACGAGCTGAGCTAGAGACTTAATTACAGAAGTAATACTTATAGACAATAGCAAGTCATGGGTTGTTTGTCGAGGGCCTCTTGATTGAATAACTGAAATAATTCCACAAATTCAACAGGCATCAGGTCGACTCCAATGAGGCCGTGCTCATGTTTAATTCTCACCATCAAACTATCGGTCCGATTCTTCCTACTGCTTTCCAAGTACCAGTCATGCAATCTTCACATCATCGTTGTTAGAGGAGGATGATCAGGTTTGACGAGAGGCTTCCCATGCTCGCATCCAAAGATCTCTACTACCTCAGCCATTTCAAACTGTACATCATCGCCCACGTAATCACCAAGATTGGTACCGAGTAGTAGCCCCGGATGATTAGCGATATTGCTAGACACCTTAAGCGGGGGGCATGATTGCTTCTCCTGTAAGCCGAGCTGGGGAATTGTTTTCCCACTTCTTCGTTTTGCTTCTCTTGCAGCAGTGGGAGTACTTCCCGACCACCGTGCTTCATCATATGTCTTTTCAATACAGCGGTCATAGTTGGATTGCGGTGGTGGTTGCTTAAGGGCATCCAGAGTGCGCTTCGCTTTCACCGGATCTACCATTTCCTTCGGAGGTGGACATTTTCGTTCAAAATGGGCCTGCACTTCGGCTTCCATGATGTCATTGGTTTCCTTGTCAATCCTCTTATATGGTAACTTTGGAGGAACCCTGAGGCTTGGACCAGCTTTGAGTTTCTTCCTGCATTTTATACTGCTAGCCACCGGAGCGACGATGACTCTCTTCCGTTGTTGCTGAGGCGGCGGAGTCCACTGACGCGCTGGAGGAGGTGGAGTCCACTAATGTGCCGGAGGAGGCAGAGTCCACTAACGCGCCCGGGATAGCTGACGTAGAAGAGGACTCTGCTGAGGGGCCTCATCTGGTTGAGTCTACTGAGGGGCCTCATCCGACTGAGTCTGCTGAGGCGTCTAGTTTGGAAGCTTGATGTACTCCTTTCTCCACAGATAGGTACTCCTTAAAGCATTTTCCATAAGAATATCCCCTTCACCTATAGGGTAGTCAAGCTCCAGCCCCTCATTTCCCTCCATTATTTCATCCACGATCACAATAACATAGCCATGTGGAATCAGACGACAATGGAAAGTTCCCTCAACTCAAGGAGGTACAACAGAGCCGACCACCGCCATCAAGGCTAGGTTCTGGCATTTATTCATTAGCACACAATGTTCAGCCTCCTTGATACTATCCACGGGGTAGCGAGGAGCCGTGAAATCGGGCTGAACGAGCTCCGTGGAAGCCACACTGCTTCTCCGCTGAGATGGTGGGGTAGCTTCTAGGGCAGCGTCGAAGGAAGGATCTTCGTGCCACTGAGATGGTTGGCCGGTAACTCGCTGGCTCTCAAGTTCCTCTAGTTTTGCTAATCTTGCACTGAGCTTCTGCATTTCGGTTGCTTCCTCTGTCTTCTTTCTCTCTCAGCTTCTATAACCACCGCTGTCGGGAAACCCATACACTCATGGAACAGAGCCTGACGTGCCTCGTGTTTGTCCAGGGTGTTCAGGATTCCCGAGGGCCTCTGTCAGCTCATCCTTCTGCCTATCGGGAATGAACCTCCCTTCCCGCGCTGCCTTGATTGCTTTCTCAAGCTTCCGGATGGGTATTGTAAGTTGCTTGTTCGTCCAAACACACTTACCTATTTCTGGGTCCAAAGTTCCCCCAGCCCCGAAGAACCAAGTCCTTGACCAATTTGTCCGGTGCAATGTCGCTGGTTAGACCCCTTTAGCAAGCAGGTCTTGCTCAACTTTGTCCCACAACGGCCGGGCTTTGTTGTAGCTACCTGACCCCGTGGTATGGTGATACTTCTTCTTTGCTGCATTTTGCTTGTTTATCAGTGACCTTTGCTAACCCTTCTCCAATGTCTTGTAGGCCACAAATGCGGGCCAGTGATCTCTTATCTTCTGGTATTGACCGATGAATTCTGGAGTATCGTCTTTATTGACAAACTTTGTGTTCAAATGTTTCTTCCAGTTCCTGAATAGTTCCGCCATCTTCTTAAGAGCAAACGCCTTGACCTTTCGCTGTGTAACTAGGTTACCCCGATCCTCCTTTGGTGGTAGGCTGAAATTACTCACCAGCGAGGTCCAAATATCATCTTTCAGTCTATCCTAGGCATAAGAAACTTCAGGGTCCTTCTTATTCCATTCTTGGACGCTGATCGGGACGTTGTCCCTAACGACAACTCCGCACTGATGTACAAATGTGTCCTTGGTCCGCTTGGGAGCAATCGATTGGCTATCTTTTGCGTGATCATGAACCTTTCATCCTGGCACAACCTTTTCTTTGGGTCTCGTCTCCTTACGGAAGTTTGGCTCAATCCGGAGGGCTAAAAGAACAAAGAAGTGTTAATATATGTACATACAAAACAATTAATGCATCAAGTCAGAACAAGCTTAATATATATATATATATATATACCTCGCCGGACTTTGCAACACTTAAGGCTCTCTCCTCCGTTCGGTCACCGAAGCCGTGATCATGATCTCCTTCCTCCTCCATTGTTGGATCACCGGAACGATCATACTCTCCTTCCTCACCATCGGTGAAGTAGAGAAATGACAAGGGATCACTTCCGTCGTGGATTATATCCCCCAACAACTCTTCTTGTTCTAAGTCTCCGTCCATAGTTTCTGCAAATTTTACAACATGGCAATATACAAATATGAGAGATGGATTAGTGGCAAACATGGGGATATACAAACATGAGAGATGTATTAGTGGTCGTCGAGGGTACTTTGCGGACCCCCCTCATGTCGAAGTTATCGGGGATATGTTGAATTCCCGAGAGAGTTACGACAATCGCTATGCAAGAGATCGAACTATCCATTCTACCCCATTGACCTATGCCGCCTACCGAATAAATTGATATTATTGTTGTAGCATTATAAATAAGACCCACGCGCCACCTTCGACAAACAGGTAGGGGCGGGAGGGTGAAGGAATTGACAACACTCTTTCTTCTAGGGTTTGGGTGGCCTCGAGAGTTGGTCGGGTGAGCTGACCGGGAGTAAATTTTGAATATATGAGTTCTTACTCCCTTTCTCCATAATTAACCTTACTAAATTTTAACCAAGTCTATAGAAAAACAATATCAAACTTAATATGAGTTTTAGCAAGATCATCATGAAAAAAAAATGTATGAACAAAAATTTCGCACTAATTTCTATGAAAAAAAAACAATGGGAATATGTTCACATGAGCTAAAGATCGGTAGGCTCGGCGTTGGGGTAGGGAGCGGCGGCCGGCGTCGGGGCAGGGAGTGGCGGCTTGCGTCGAGGGCTCGGCGTCGCGGTAGGTGATACGTCTCCAACGTATCTATAATTTTTCATTGTTCCATGCTATTATATTATCTGTTTTGGATGTTTTATATGCATTATTATGTTATTTTATATTGTTTTTGGGACTAACTTATTAACCTAGAGGCCAGTGCCAGTTTCTGTTTTTTCCTTGTTTTCAAGCTTCGCAGAAAAGGAATATCAAACGGAGTCCAAATGGAATAAAACTTCCGCGATGTTTTTTTGTAGACCAAAAGACACCCAGGAGACTTGGAGTGCAAGTTAGCAGAGCCACAAGGCGGCGACAAGGGTGGAGGGTGCGCCCCAACCTTGTGGGCCCCTCGTGACCCTCCTGACCAAGTTCTTCCTCCTATATATTCACATATATTCTCGAACCTCCAGAAGCATCCACGAAAACACTTTTCCACCACCGCAACCACCTGTTCCTGTGAGATCCCATCTTGGGGCCTTTTCCGGCATCCTACCGGAGGGGGATTCGATCACGGAGGGCATCTACATCAACTCCATTGCCCTTCCGATGAAGCATGAGTATTTTACCACACACCTATGGGTCCATAGCTAGTAGCTACATGACTTCTTCTCTCTCTTTGATTCTCAATACCATGTTCTCCTCGATGTTCTTGGAGATCTATCCGATGTAATCTTATTTTTGCAGTGTGTTTGTCGAGATCTGGTGAATTGTAGTTTTATGATCAGATTATTTATGAATATTATTTGAGTCTTCTTTAAATTCTTATACGCATGATTTCATATCTTTGTATTTCTCTTTGAATTATCGGTTTGGTTTGGCCAACTAGATTGGTTTTTCTTGCAATGGGAGAAGTGCTTAGCTTTGGGTTCAATCTTGCGGTGTCCTCACCCAATGACAAAGTAGGGGTAGCGAGGCACGTACTGTATTGTTGCCATTAAGGATAAAAATATGGGGTTTACATCATATTGCTTGAGGTTATTCCTCTACATAATGTCATCTTACTTAATGTGTTACTCTGTTCTTTATGAACTTAATACTCTAGATGCAAGCAGGAGTCGGTCGATGTGTGGAGTAATAATAGTAGATGCAGGCAGGAATCGGTCTACTTGACATGAACATGATGCCTATATTACATAATCATTGCCTTGGATATCGTCATAACTTTGCGCTTTTCTATCAATTGCTCGATAGTAATTTGTTCACCCTGAGGGAGTCTTGGATTAAGAGGGGGATTCGATCATGGAGGGCATCTACATCAACTCCATTGCCCTTCCGATGTAGCATGCGTAGTTTTCCACAGACCTACGGGTCCATAGCTAGCAGCTAAATGGCTTCTGTTGTCTCTTTGGTTCTCAATACCATGTTCTCCTCGATGTTCTTGGAGATCTATGCGATGTAATCTTCTTTTGCGGTGTGTTTGTCAAGATCCGATGAATTGTGGATTTACGATCAAATTATCTATGAATATTATTTGAGTCTTCTCTGAATTCTTATATGCATGATTTGATATCTTTGTATTTCTCTTTGAATTATCGGTTTGGTTTGGCCAACTAGATTGGTTTTTCTTGCAATGGGAGAAGTGCTGAGCTTTGGGTTCAATCTTGTGGTGTCCTCACCCAGTGACAAAGTAGGGGTAGCGAGGCACGTATTGTATTGTTGCCATCAAGGATAAAAAGATGGGGTTTACATCATATTGCTTGAGTTGATTCCTCTACATCATGTCATCTTACTTAATGCGTTACTATGTTCTTTACGAACTTAATACTCTAGATGCAGGCAGGATTCAGTTGATGTGTGGAGTAATAGTAGTAGATGCAGGAAGGAGTCGGTCTACTTGACACGGACGTGATGCCTATATTACATAATCACTGCCTTGGATATCGTCATAACTTTGCGCTTTTCTATCTATTGCTCGACAGTAATTTGTTCACCCACCGTATTATTTGCCTTCATGAGAGAAGTCTCCAGTGAAACATATGGTCCCCGAGTCTATTTTCCATCGTATTAGTTTCCAATTTACTACTCTTGCAATATTTTTTTGTTAGATCTATAAACCAAAATAACCCAAAAATATTTTATCTTTTGTTTAGTTTTATTTATCTCTATCAGATCTCACCTTTGCAAGTGATCGTGAAGGGATTGACAACCCCGTTATCGCGTTGGGTGCAAGTGTTTGATTGTTTGTGCAGGTGCATCTATTAGGGACTTGCGCGTTTCTCCTACTGGATTGATACCTTGGTTCTTAACTGAGGGAAATACTTATCTATATTGTGTTGAATCACCCTTTCCTCTTCAAGGGAAAAACCAACCCAAGCTCAAGATGTAGCAGAAAGAATTTCTCGCACCATTGCCGGGGAGATCTATGCCAAGCCTACCAAGTTCCCATCATAAACTCTCATCTCTTGCATTATATTATTCGCCATTCACCTCTCGTTATCCTCTCCCCGACTTCAAAAATGATTTTCAAAAATATTCTCCCTTTTCTTTGCGCCTCTTCCGTTCGTCTTTTTCGTTTGCTTTTTGTTTGCTTGTGTGTTGGATTGCTTGCTTTGTCACGATGGCTCAAGAGAATACCAAATTGTGTGACTTTTCCAATACTAATAATAATGATTTTATTAGTACTCCAATTGCTCCCCCCACTAGTATGAAATCTTATGAGATTAATGCCGCTTTCCTGAATCTTGTGATAAAAGATCAATTTTCCGGCCTTCCTACTTAAGATGCCGCATCCCATCTAAATAATTTCATTGAGTTGTGTTATATGCAAAATAAGAAATATGTGCATAATGATATTTTTAAGTTGAAGCTATTTTCGTTTTCACTTCGAGATCGTGCTAAAACTTGGTTTTCATCTTCGCCTATAAATAGTATTGATTCCTAGAATAAGTGTAAAGATGCTTTTATTTACAAATATTTTCCCCCGCTAAGATAATCTCCCTTAGGAAAGATATTATGAATTTTAAGCAACTTGATCATGAACATGTTTCACAATCTTTGGAGAGGATGAAATTGATGATATGTAATTGCCCTTACTCATGGTTTGAATTTGTGGATGATCATACAATTTTTTTATGCCGGATTGAATTTTGCTTCTAGAAATCTCTTAGATTCGGCCGCAGTAGGTACTTTTATGTAAATTATTTTAGGAGAAGCTACTAAAATCCTAGATAATATTATGGTTAATTATTCTCAATGGCATACCGAAAGATTTTCCACTAGTAAAAAAGTGCATACGATGGAAGAGATTAATGTTTTAAGTGGAAAGATGGATGAACTTATGAATTTTTTTGCTAGCAAGAGTGCTTTTATTGATCACGGTGATATGTATTTGTCGACTTTGATTTAGAATAATAATGAATCTATGGACGTGAATTTTGTTGGTAGGAACAATTTTGGTAGCAACGCGTATAGATGTAATTTTAATCCTAGGTCGTTCCCTAGTAATTCCTCCAATAATTATGGTAATTCCTACATCAATTATTATGGAAATTATAATAAGATGCCCTCTGATCTTGAGATTAGTATTAAAGAATTTATGGGTTTGCAACAGAATGTCAATGCTATGGTTGAGGAAAAATTGCTTAAGATTGATGATTTGGCTAGGAACGTGGATATAATTTCTATTGAGATCGATTCTTTGAAAATTAGATCTATTCCACCCAAGCATGATATTAATGAGTCTCTTAAAGCCATGAGAATTTCCATTGATGAATGTAAAGAAAGAACCGATAGGATGCGTGCTAAGCGAGATTGGTTTGTAAAAACTTGTTCTTCAATTTCTCGTGAAAACAATGATGAAGATCTTAAAGTAATTGATGTGACTCCTATTGAATCTTTTTTTTCTAAAATAATTCTTGATAAATATGGGACTGGAGATGAGTCAACTTTAGCTAGAAGGCATCCCAATGATTCGGAGTTTATAGATCTTGATGCAAAAATTGATGAAAGTGGGATTGGAGAGGTCAAAAATTTAAGTAGTGATGAGCCCACTCTTTTGGATTTCAAGGAATTTAATTATGGTAATTGTTCTTTAATAGATTGTATTTCCTTGTTGCAATCCATGTTGAATTCTCCTCATGCTTATAATCAAAATACAGCTTTTACTAAACATATTGTCGATACTATGATGAAATCTTTTGAGGAAAAACTTGAGTTGGAAGTTTCTATCCCTATAAAGCTTTATGATAAATTGGAACCTACTATTAATATTAAGATTAAAGATTATGAGTGCCATGCTTTGTGTGATTTGGGTGCTAGCGTTTCCACGATTCCAAAAACTTTATGTGATTTGTTAGGTTTCCGTGCATTTGATGATTGTTTTTTAAATTTGCATCTTGCGGATTCCACTATTAAGAAACCTATGGGAAGAATTAATGATGTTATTATTGTTGAAAATAGGAATTATGTGCCCGTAGATTTCATTGTTCTTTATATAGATTGCAATCCTACATGTCCTATTATTCTTGGTAGACCTTTCCTTAGAACGACTGGTGCAATTATTGATATGAGAGAAGGAAACATTAGATTTCAATTTCCGTTAAGGAAAGACATGAAACACTTTCCTAGAAAGAAAATCAAGTTGCCATATGAATCTATTATGAGAGCTACTTTTGGATTGCATACCAAAGATGACAATACTTAGATCTACACTTTTATGCCTACCTAAGGGTGTTAAACAATAGCGCTTGTTGGGAGGCAACCCAATTTTATTTTTGTTCTTGCTTTTTTGGTTCCATTTTAGAATAAATAATTCATATAGCCTCTGGTTAGATGTTTGTGTGTGTTTTTAATTAGTGTTTTTGCCAAGTAAGACCTTTGGGTTGGCTTACGATGATAGTTGATTTGATCTTGCTGAAAAACAGAAACTTTTGCGCCCAGTGACAGAATTGATCCAAGCTAATGGAACGCGATAAGTTCTTGAATGTTTTACACATGATTTATATATAAGTTTCCTATGTTTTCCTAATTTTTTAGAATTTTTGGAATTACAGAAGTATTCGAAATTTACAGATTGCTGCAGACTATTCTGTTTTTGACAGATTCTGTTTTCTTTGTGATGTTTGCTTATTTTGATGAATCTATGGGTAGTATAGGGGGATATGAACCATGGATAAGTTGGAATACAGTAGATACTACACCAATATAAATAAATAATGAGTTCACAACAGTACCTTAAGTGGTGATTTATTTTCTTATACTAATGGATCTCATGAGATTTTCTGTTGAGTTTTGTGTTGTGAAGTTTTCAAGTTTTGGGTAAAGATTTGATGGACTATGGAAGAGTGGAAAGAGCCTATGCTTGGGGATTCCCAAGGCACCCCAAGATAATATTCAAGGACAACCAAGAGCCTAAGCTTGGGGATACTCCAGAAGGCATCCCCTCTGTCATCTTTGTTTATCGGTAAATTTCCTTGAGGTTGTATTTTTATTCACCACATGATATGTGTATTATATGAGTATTTACTTTTTAGTTTGCCATAATCATCCTTGCTGTACACACCTTTTGAGAGGGACACGCATGAATTGTGATTTATTAGAATACTCTATGTGCTTCACTTATATCTTTTGAGCTAGGCAATTCTGCTCTAGTGCTTCACTTATATATTTTTAGAGCACGTCAGTGCACTACAAAAAAATACACTTCCGTGATGATACGTGTTTGTCACAGTAGGTCACATTTTCTGTCATGCATGTACAACCTTGATGATTTTATGACAGAATCAAGATAGTCATACCTGTGCTGTCGTAGAAGTAGTCCATGACATTACCAAAATTATCATCATGGAAGTGTCCACTTCCATGACGATAAATCGCGCGTCACAGAAGTGCTTTCGTCAAGGGTGACCGACACATGGCATCCACCGTAACGGAACGCTGTTAAGCTATCAGGTCGGGTTTTGGATCCGATAACCCATTAACAGCCCCGACCAATGGGGATTTTCCACGTGTAAAATCATCATTGGCTGGAGGAGACACGTGTCAGGTCCGCGTTGGCACAGGTGTCACTCATCCAATGGGTGAGACATGCCTATGATATGTTGACACGTGGACTGGCCCATCAAGTTTAAATGGGCCGGCCCAATTGAAGGCCCACAAGATTTTGCGAACCATAATGGGCCGGCCCAGCTAAAGGCCCATGAGATTTTGCGGACCATAATGGGCTGGCCCAGCTAAAGGCCCACAAGATTTTTCAGGCCATAATGGGTCGGCCTAGGTAAAGGCCCACAAGATTTTTGTGTGCCATAATGGGCCGGCCCAGGTAAAGGCCCACAAGATTCTTGTGGATCATAATGGGCCGGCTCAGCTAAAGGCCCACGAGATATCACCGACATTAATGGGCCGACCTAGCTGTAGGCCCACAAGATTTTTAGGACCCTAGTAGGCCGACCCATTAACTGGTTGCCATGTTTTGGGCCAAATGTCGGCCCATATTTGATCTGGTCCATTAATGGCCTGCCACGCTCCGGGCCTAATAGTGGACCATATGAGATCCGGCGTGTTAAAAGCCTACCATGTTCTGGGCCAAATTACGGCCCAGATCAGGTCCGGCCTTTTTAAGAGGCTTTGGGCTCAATTATGGCCCATATCAGATTCGGCCCGTCAACTGGACACTATGCTTTTGGGCCCACTTGCTAAAGGCCCACTTAGTAATTCGGCCTGATATTAGTTTTGGCATGTTAAGGGCCCGTTTAACATTTCGGCCATATATTAATTTCGGCATGTTAAAAGCCCGTCATATAGTTGGGCCTAACTACGGCCCGGTTTGCATCCGGCCTGCTCGCAGCCAATATCTGATTGGGCCAAACAAGGACCGAGACAATTTTGGCCTGTTAAAAGCCCATGATTTGATTCGCACAATCATGGGCTGGGGTTCATTTCGCGCTGCTGCCGGCCCGTGAGCTGTTCGACATGTTTCAGGCCCAACCTACATCGTGATTGCATGACGGCCCGATTATGTACCATAATTTTACGGTTTGGCCGGTTTATTGCGAAGACATGATATATACACAGTAAAATAACTGCAGCATCGTGAATAAGAAAAAACCTAGACTATACAATAAAGAAATTATGGCATATTACATCCACTGGGCATCAAAGTTCACCACTATGATAATAAAGCACAAGCAGACAGCAAATTACATACATTGGGCATCAAAGATCACCACTAGTGCAAATAAACACGCCGACATAATAATATACAAAACCGACAACACTTCAATAGAGTTCAAGAAAGGTTAGCCCTGCTGGGGAGCTGCAGCGCAAGCAGCTGAGCAAGATGATAAGACTGCGCTTGTTCAACACTTATATCTACCTCACTCTGAAAGATAAACAAGCAAATAGATGACAGGTTTTGCACATAAAAGTATCAGTGCTGACAATTCATCACATTTCTTACTGACAAATAAAGTGACACAGTTTAAAATTTCATTAACACAATATGGTATTGTTCAGGTCAAGACATGGAAGGAAACGACATTGTGAAGGAGTTGGCAGCTTCACGACACCACTGGATTACAGATCAAGAACTCATAAGTATCAATGGTTAGTGTGCTGTCAATTTATACCATTTCAGATTGGCAAATAAAGAGACGGTTTAAATAATAGTAGAATGATATGACATTGTTCATAGTTAAGACATTGCAGAATATGACATTGTGCTGTAGTGGGTAGGTTCACCACACCACTGGATTACGGATGAAGAACAGAAGCATACATGCAGTGCAAAAGAAGATCACTTGCTCTATATAGTTTAATGTACATGGTATGAAGAAGGAACTTGCTTGTACAACTGAAAATATAAATTGAGAAAGGACAAACTTTTGTTTATGAACTACATAATAAACTTTAAACAAGCAATTTGATGCAAACACCAAAAATAAATAGCTATTGCATTCATGCCTAACCAAATATATACAACAAAGTTTGAAGGCTTGAGATGGACAAACTTACATTATTGGTGAAGACATGCTCTATAAAGGCCTTCTCCATGCTGATGGGGGGGGCAATTCAAGAAGTTTACCACAGAATCTTCTTCAAAAGCATTGCCTTTATTCTACATTTTGTTAAGAGTAAATATAGATGTGATAATATACAAAAAATGGAGAATGTTTCAGATAAGATGAAGAGTGATGCTACATAACCAAGTAGCTATAAATGTAAGTGCAGCAATACAGGCAAAAGGTACAACCAAGAGAAATGCACAGCTAAACTTCTTCAGTACCAACCTTATGGTAAGAGTAAATATAGATCTGATGTGTAGAAAATGGAGAGCAAAGGAAAATAAGCTGCAGAGTGATGGTACATGAAAAACTACCTGTCATTATAAGTACACTAATAAAGGACAACATGTACTTAGAAGAACAATGCAGAGCTAAAAATATATTGGCATTGGATATATTCTGCACTAATGTAACCATTCATACGGAATAGATAATTTGGAGCGAACAATTGATAAGCAAGCTATCATGCATACTGCTGTCACATAATGAACCAGGTATGTATGCAAGTACAGTGATACAGGACAACAGGTACTAACAAGAGCAAAGCAGTAGGCAGCATATTTGCGATATCCTGTCGTTCTTGTTAAACCGGAATTCTTCTTCGAGCAGATTTCCTGCAGAAAAGATCCGTAAGGCACATGCGGAAAAGTAGAAGTTCAAATTGTCATGTGATTTCATAGACAGCACCTCATCCTGGGAACGAGACCAGTGCATAACAAGGTTTTTCCATTCAATGTCTTCTAAATTTAGCATAGGAGACTTCACCGGAAATTCGTTTATAGACTTGCCATCAAAGTGTGATTTCCTCAGGTAACACCGATACTACTGCAATGCTTCCTTAAAAAGCACAAGAAAGCTTTGCTTGTCATGACTATCCAGATTGACCCTCGCCTAGTTACAACAATGTAATGTAAATCATTGATGTGTTCAGTCAGCAGAAAATAGGAAAATAATAACCATGAATAATAGCACTTACATGTAAGTTGGACAGGAAGATGTGAAAATGGTGTTTGTCTTCACAATAATCTTCCCATGACGGGAATATATGCACGTAGTCCCTAACAACATTGAAAGCATTGTCTTTTAAACTGGGAATAAATGGAATGGGGTTCCAATCTGCAGGAATTGGCCGTCTCTGCAGTTGGGATAGGTCTTCGGCCGATGGACTTGCTGTACTTTTTGCTAGAGTGGGATTTTTCTATGGTACAGCTGGTGCTATGGTAAATGAAATCGGTATACCTTTTGCTGGAGTGCAGGTCCTATGTGGTGGGGCTAGTGGTGTGGCCAGCGAAGTATGGGTATAGTCTGCTGGAGTCGGTCCTACATTTTGTGTCACTGGTTGTACAGCCAATATAAGTGGGGTGCTGTCTGATTTCTCTGGCACCACCACGTTTTTCAAAGACTTTGCTGGTGCTCCTTCAGGTTCGGCAATCACCCTCTTCCTTTTTGATGTCTGATGCACAAGAACAACATTTGAGTGGAAAAACATGGTATGATGACAGATGGAATATGTATTGATAATGGATGGGCATGGCATATCGACATATATGATGAGTAAACTAAGCAGATGGTGGTGCAACAAAGTAGAAGAAATGCAAGACAACATATGCAAGATACCCACAATCAATAAAACATTGCCAAATCAGAACAGTCACCTTAATGGGTGAACAGGACAGGCCATCTGCCTTTGACTCCACGAGGTTAGAATAGTCATTAGGATCATATTCTGAACAAGAATCAACAGGTGCACTGGTAGAAAAAGGGCCTATTGTCCCGGTTCGAAAGGGCCTTTTGTCCCGGTTCCTGAACCGGGACTGAAGGGTCGGTACTAATGCCCTGCCCCTTTAGTCCCGGTTCAATCCAGAACCGGGACTGATGGGCCTCCACGTGGCCTGTGCGCGGAGCCCAGGCAGGAGACCCTTTGGTCCCGGTTGGTGGCACCAACCGGGACCAATAGGCATCCACGCGTCAGCATTTCTGTGGCTGGGGTTTTTGTTTTTTTGAAGGGGGGGGGGTTGGGGGTTTTGGGGGGTTAATTTAGGTGTTTCATATATTGTGTTAGCTAGCTATAATTAATAGAGAGAAGTGTCCTCTCTTATGTCCGTGCTTGGTCGACGCTACGTACTATACATACGTATAGAGAGGACTAGACACGCTAGCTAGCTAGTAAGAAAACGAAGGAAACAGAAGATCGTCATGAACATATATGCATACAGAGAGAAGTGATATCGACCACCTCTCCTTCTCCGAGAGTTTGGTCGAACAACAAGTTCTCGTATATCTATCCGACACTACCGGCTACATATATACAACAATTATCTCTTACAAATATAATCATATGGACTCATGGTCCTCATAGTATTCTCCGTCTTCAGCGATCACGTGGTCAAGAAAGAATGCCGCCAATTCCTCTTGAATTGCTCGCATGCAAGCTGGTGCTAGGAGTTCATCCCGCTTCCGAAACATCTAATTTGAAGAAGGGGGTCAATACATATATATATGAATGAATGAAACTCAACACAAATGATGGTAATAAAATAAAATTGTGAGTGTTGTTATTTACGTACTTCATATTGTTCGTCAGTGTAGCCCCGCTCACAGGTCGTGTGGCGGATGGACTCGCAAACGTAGTATCCACAGGAATCATTCCCTTTTTCCTGCCACAACCACTTTACAAGAAATAGAGGTCAATCAAACTGATAAGTAAGAATGCCAAATCAATAGGAGATGCGTGGAACATGCTACTATAGTACTTACTTTCGGGTGTCTAAATTGCAGCTTCTTCGGGAGTCCTGGAGCTTTTTTGGAGATTTTTTTCCAAACCCTGCCAGACAAAGAAAACAATTACTTGATATATCAGGAAATGAACAAAGTTGCTGATATGGTGGATAATGATCGAATTAACTTACTTCTCGAGCATTTGAGTCATGTCCGCATAGTCCTGGGGATCTTTTCATTTTGAGTCTAAGACAGTTACTAGTCCCTGCTCAAGCTTAATCTCTAGGAGAATATAGTGGTAACTGCACACACATGCATAACTCATCAATTACATTACTATAACCTTGACTAATATATATAAGGGAAACCGAATACGCACAAGACAGTAACACTCACTTGAAGTTGTAAGGAAAGAGTATTATATCTTTGTTTTCATTTATTACCAACGATCGTAGCAAGTTGGCCTCGGTATCTGCGGCATGAAATTTAACCTGAGTTGCATCTATGAGATATGTGTTAATGAACCCAATATCACCGACTTGTCTTTTCTTCAATTCGGCAATCTTCAATCTGCATAATATGGTGAGGATGATTATAAATACATGCAATGAAAGAGCTGAGCTATATAGAGAGACTTAATGACAGAAGTAGTACTACTTACAGAAAGTAGCAGGTGACCGTTGTTTTATCAAGGGCCAATTGATTGAAAAACTGAAAGAACTCCTCAAATGGAACATGCAACAGTTCAATTCCAACGAGGTCATGCTCCTTTTTAACTTTCACATACAAAGTACTCCTCCCCCCAGAGTCTCCGCAGATTTTCAAGTACCAATCATGCAATCTTTGCATCATCGTTGATAGAGATCTTTCATCTTTGACGAGAGGCTTCCCGTACTCGTATCTTTGTATCTGCACCTCCATGGGTTCATAATGTACATTGTCAGGCAGGTAATCGGCAAGATTGCTATAACCGGGCACCATCCTCGGATCATTAGCGACGTTGTCGCTAGGTACCTTGAGTGGGGGGCACGATTGCTTCGCTTGTTCGCCGAGCTGGGCAATTTGTTTCCCAGCTCGTCGTTCTTTCAGCCTTTGATCACTGACAGTACTTCTCGACCGCTCCGCTTCAGCAAATTCCTTTCCAATAATGTGCTCATAGTTTCCTTTCGGCGGAGACTTGGGTGGTTTTGTCAGGGTAGCTAGAGTGCGCTTCGCTTTCACCGGATCTACCTTCTCCTCCTAAGGTGGATGTCTCTTTGCTTTCAACCCTTGAAACCAATCATCCACTTCGGTTCGCTTGATCTTCGCGTTCTCCTCCGGGGTCCTCTCGTATGGTAACTTCTCTAGAGTCTTCAGAGAAGGACCGAATCTGTATGTCCTCCCGCCTCTGGCTGTACTGCTAGACGCCGGCCGAGCAGACGGAGCGGCTGTCTTCTTTACTTGCTTATGAGGCGGAGGGGAAGGACTACGACGCGCTAGAGCAGCCGGAGCGGCGGCAGGTCTCTTCCGCCCTTGCTGACGAGGCGGAGAAGGAGGAGGCTGGCTGCTCGGGCGCGTCAGCGCAGGAGGAGAAGGAGGCGGAGTGCCGCCACGCGCCAGAGAAGGAGCCGGTCGAGTGCCCTGATCGTCACTCGCCGGAGGAGGAGGCGGTGGAGGAGGCGGAGTGCCCTGAATCGCCGGAGGAGGAGGCGGTGGAGGAGGCAGAGTGCCCTGACTTGCTGGAGGAGGAGGCGGAGGCGTCCAGTTCGGAAGGTTGATGAGCTCCTTCCGCCATAGGCATGGAGTCTTCAGAGCAGACCCTAGCCTAGTCTCCCCTTCACCGGTAGGGTGGTCAAGCTGGAGGTCCTCAAATCCCTCCATTATTTCATCCACCATCACCCTAGCATATCCTTCTGGAATCGGCCGGCAGTGAAAAGTTGTGTCGGGTTCAGTAGGATAAACAGAGCCAACAGCCGCCTTGACCTTCAAATTCATCCATTGCGTCATAAGGTGGCAATTTCGAGACTTCGTGATACCATCCACGGGATAGCTGGCAGGAGCCGTCAAGGCATGCTCCGGCTGAAGCAGCTCGGTGGAAGCCATGCTGCTTCTCCGCTGAGATGGCGGGGTTGCTTCGGGGGAAGCTTCGGCAGTATGTTTGCTGCGATTTGCTTCTTGTTCCTCTATCGCTTGTACCCTTGCTTGCAGCGCCTGCATTTGGGTCTGCTACAATTTTTTCCTCCTCTCCTGGGATTTGTAACCGCCTGCGTCAGGAAACCCAACCTTCCACGGACTGGAGCCTGGCATGCCTCGTGTCCGTCCAGGGTGCTCAGGATTCCCGAGGGCCATTGTGAGCTCGTCATTCTCTCTATCTGGAAAGAACGTCCCTTGCTGCGCTGCTTCAATATACTGCTGAAGCTTCCTGACTAGTATGTCCATTTGATCATTCGTCCAAATGCACTTCCCTGTTACAGGGTCCAAGGTTCCGCCAGCCCCGAAGAACCAAGTCCGACAACGGTCTGGCCAGTTAATTGTCTCTGGTTCGATCCCTTTATCAACCAGATCATTCTCAGTCTTGGCCCACTTAGGCCGGGCTATGAGGTAGCCACCTAACCCCGTGCGATGGTGATGCTTCTTCTTCGCAGCATTTTGCTTGTTTGTCGCTGACATCTTCTTACTCTTTTCTGATGTCTTGTGGGCCACAAATGCGGGCTAGTGATCTCTGATCTTCTCATATCTGCCCTTGAATTCTGGTGTCTCTTTATTTTCGACAAACTTATTCAGCTCTTTCTTCCACCTCCTGAATAGTTCTGCCATCCTCTTAAGAGCAAAAGACTTGATTAATTGCTCTTTAACTGGCTTCTCTGGATCATCCTCTGGCGGTAGGGTGAAATTTGACTTCAGCTCAGTCCAAAGATCATTTTTCTGCATATCATTGACATAAGACACCTCAGGGTCTTCTGTAGCCGGCTTTAACCATTGCTGGATGCTGATCGGGATCTTGTCCCTAACCAAAACCCCGCACTGAGCAACAAATGCGCTCTTTGTCCGGAGGGGTTCAATCGGTTGGCCGTCGGGCGCGATTGCTATGATCTCAAACTTTTCATCCGAGCTCAACTTTTTCTTCGGGCCTCGTCTCTTTACCGAAGTTGTGCTCGATCCGGAGGGCTAGAAAAAAGAACAAAGACTTAATTAATATGTGTACATACCAAAACAATGAATGCATCAATTAGCTAGTCAGCAGAAGCTTAACTAATATATATACCTGGCCGGACTCGGTTCGGTCACCGGAGACGTCATCACGGTCTCCTTCTTGCACCGGCATTGGGTCACCGGAGCCGTCCTCACGGTCTCCTTCTTGCACCGGCATTAGGTCACCGGAGCCATCATAATCATAGCCAGCTGCTTCCAGACCATCGGTGTCGTTGAGAAACAACGAGCAGACGGCATCACTTCCTCGTGCGATTATGTCCCCCAACAACTCTTCTTGTACTTCGTCTCGGGCGGTGTCCATAGTTTCTACAAATATTTACAACATGGCAATTATTATTCAAACATGACAGATGGATATATTAGTGGCAAACGTAGAACTAATATTAATTAGTGGCCTCGACGCTGCTTCTCTAGGGTTTGGGGTGGCCTCGACGCTGCTTCTCTAGGGTTTGGGGTGGCCTCGACAACGCTTCAAGGATAAAAAAGAAGAGGAAGAAGAAAAAAAGAGGAGAAGAAAGAATAGAGGAGTAAGAACTCCTCTATTCTTTCTTCTCCTCTTTTTTCTTCTTCTTCCTCTTTTTTTTATCGGGAACGAGGGTCGTCGAGGGTCACCGAGCGGTAGAGGGAAACCCTAAATAGCAAGTATCATGGGTGTGAGATACATGTGGCCATCGGTGTCGGACACTACATCCAGCGTCCCACAAGTGACGTGGGCGTCGAAGCCCACGCCACTTGTGGGACGTGGATGTAGTGTCCGACACCGACGGCCACATGTATCTCACACCGACGATACTTCTCTATTTAGGGTTTCCTCTACCGCTCGGCGACCCTGACACTCGATGACCCTCGTTCCCAATAAAATAAAGAGGAAGAAGAAGAAAAAAGAGAATAAGAAGGAAAGAAGAAGAAAAAAAAGAGAAGAAGAAAGCCTGCGCCACTTGTGGGACGTGGATGTAGTGTCCGACACGACGGTAATGTATCTCACACCGACGATACTTTCTATTTAGGGTTTCTCTCTACTGCTCGGCGACCCTCGACGACCCTTGTTCCCGATAAAATAAGGAGGAAGAAGAAGAAAAAAAGAGAAGAAGAGGAAGAAGAAGAAGAAAAAAGCGAAGAATAAATCTTTCTTCTCTCCTTTTTTTTCTTCTTCTTCTCTTCTTCTCTTTTTTTCTTCCTGTTCCTCTTTATTTTATCGGAAACGAGGGTCGTCGAGGGTCAGGGTCGCCGAACGGTAGAGGAAACCCTAAATAGCAAGTATCGTGGGTGTGAGATACATGTGGCCGTCGATGTCGGACACTACATCCACGTCCCACAAGTGACGTGGGCGTCGAAGCCCGCGCCACTTGTGGGACGTGGATGTAGTGTCCGACACCGACGGTACATGTATCTCACACCGACGATACTTTCTATTTAGGGTTTCTCCTCTACCGCTCGGCGACCCTCGACGACCCTCGTTCCCGATAAAATAAAGAGGAAGAAGAAGAAAAAAAGAGGAGAAGAAAGAATAGAGGAGAAGAACTCCTCTATTCTTTCTTCTCCTCTTTTTTTCTTCTTCCTCTTCTTTTTTATCCTCTTCTTCCTCTCATGTTCGACGACCCTCGACCCCTCGGCGACCCTAGACCCCCTCTCGACCCCCTCATGTCGAAGTTATCGGGTAGGGGGTATATCGACAACGACATACCCGATACATACATACATACATACATATCACATGCATCCATACATATATGAACAAAATTAATATCTACTAATTAACAACCTAAATAAAAAACTAATACATATAGGAAGAAGAAGAAAAAGAAGAGAAGAAAGAATAGAGGAGAAGATCTCCTCTATTCTTTCTTCTCCTCTTTTTTTCTTCTTCCTCTTCTTTTTTTATCCTTTTCTTCCTCTCATGTTCGACGACCCCTCTCGACCCCTCTCGACCGTCGACCCCCTCTCGACCCTCATATATAAAACATTTTCTTCCTTCTATTCCTTCTTCCTAAATATATAAAACTTTTTTAAAATGAAACTAACCTAAAATGTACTAAATCAGAGAACATATATAGATAAAAAATTTCTAATTAAAAATCTAACTTTTGCATATATGTATTTTTAAACATCATTACAATTGAAAAAATACATACATACATACAAAAAACATGTAAAAAATACATACATACATATATGAACATACATCAAAAATACACATATATAAAAAATACATACATACACATATATATGAAAATCTAAAAACATGTAAAAAATAGCATGTATAATAAAAAAATGCATCGGCGGCGGCGGGGGCGGCAGACGTGCGGTGCTCACAGAGGCGGCGACGTTCGGGGCAGTGGACGGCGGCACGGCGACGGCGACGGGGCAGGGGCGGCGCAGTCGGGGTAGGGGACGGCGGCGCGCGGCGACGGCGTCGGGCGAGGGGCGCGGGCGACGGCCGGCGAGGGAGCGGGCGACGGCGCCGGGCGCGGGGCGACGGCCGCGAGGGAGCGGGCGACGGCGACTCGGGGCGCGGGCGACGGCGACGGCTGGGGGGCGGGCGGCGTTGGGGCAGCCTGGCGGCGTCGATGTGCTCGGGCGTCGTCGGGAGGGGGGGCGACTGCGAGGGAAATGTGAAATTTTCCTAAGTGCTGGCTTATATAGCAAAGGCATTGGTCACGGTTCGTGGCACAAACCGTGACCAATGCCCCCCTTTAGTCCCGGTTGGTGCCACCAACCGAGACCAAAGGCCTCTTTTTAGCAGCCCAAAGGGCGGGAAGCGGCGGCCTTTGGTCTCGGTTGGTGGCACCAACCGGGACTAAAGGGGGGCATTGGTCACGGTTTGTGCCACGAACCGTGACCAATGGCCCCCTTTAGTCCCGGTTGGTGCCACCAACCGGGACCAAAGGCCTTGTGCGGCTGCTGCGTCGAAAGTTTAGTCCCACCTCGCTAGTTGAGAGGGGTGCGCAGTGGTTTATAAGCCCCACTGCCGCACCGCTGTCGAGCTTCTCTCCATTGCAGGCTTACGGGCCTAATTGTCACTGCTATGCCTGTGGGCCTACTGGGCCTCCTGCGGGCCTGAATCCTGGCCCTTTGATGGGTTTCTAGTCGTATTCAGGCCGTGGGGGCCCAGTAGGTGGCATTTTTTTGTTTTTTTGTTGCTTTATTTATTTTATTTTCTTTTGTTTTTGCTTTATTTTTTAATTCTTTATGCTTTTAGTTTTAGAAAAATTATAAACTTTTTGTTAATGCCATTAGTTTTCAAATTTGAAAACACTTTTTTGTTTTTTTGTTTTCTTTGTTGCTTTATTTATTTTATTTTGTTTCTACTTACAACAAAATACTTATTGTTGCTATTTTTTCCAGTTTTTTGTTTTGTTTTCTGCATTATTTATTTTCTTTTGTTTTTTGCTTTATTTTTTTATTCTTTTTGCTTTTAGTTTTAGAAAAATTATAAACTTTCTGTTAGTGCCATTTTATTTTGTGATTAACTTTACTATAAAAATAGTTTTTTTCCTGTTTTTTTGATTTGTTTTTTGCATTATTTATTTTCTTTTGTTTTTTGCTTTAATTTTTAATTCTGTTTGCTTTTAGGTTAGCAAAATTATAAACTTTCTGTTAGTGCCATTAGTTTTAGAAAAATTATAAACTTTCTGTTAGTGCCATTAGTTTTCAAATTTGAATAGTTAAAATTTGAATTCTTTGAAAATTGTTTGAATCACAAGTTTGTGATTAACTTACTAAAAAAATGAGAATAGATGCGCTTATAGAGAAAATTCAACCTAAATTCCTAGTAAATTTCTATGAATTTCAGAGAAATTCACTATGAATTTAGGTTAAACTTTTCTCTATTAGGGCATCTATTTTCACTTTGAGAGGAGCTCAACAAGGCAGAGAGGGAAGGGCTTATAAACCGGTGTGAGCCCCCTTCGGTTGGCGAGGTGGGACTAAACTCTGCCCGCAACGAGGACCAACCCTTTAGTCCCGGTTTGTGGCACAAACCGGGACTAATGGTCATGGGCCAGGGGCGAGGAGCAAAATTATAAACTTTCTGTTAGTGCCATTAGTTTTAGAAAGTTGAAAGTTGAAAGTTGGCATGGGCCAGGGACTAATGGTCATGGTATTACGAGGGCCGAACCATAAGACATGAAAGCATTTCAAATGAACTCTGAAAAAGTTGAAAGTTGGCATGGTATCATAATTTCACCCACATAGCATGTGCATGTACAAAACGGACAATGGTAGCATGTTCGTGTGTTACAAAGTTGGCATGGTATCATCATAATAGTTGCGGGAGAAAGTCTTCACTTTTTCTTCGCTTGTGTCATTTGCTTATTGCGCCGTAACCATGGATAATCTTCATTGTTTATCAGGATGCTTGGGTCAGCCTTGACATTGAAGGGAGGAATTTCATGAAACTTTTCATAATCTTCAGACATGTCTGTCTTGCCGTCCACTCCCAGGATGTCCCTTTTTCCTGAAAGAACTATGTGGCGCTTTGGCTCATCGTATGATGTATTCGCTTCCTTATCTTTTCTTTTTCTCGGTTTGGTAGACATGTCCTTCACATAGATAACCTGTGCCACATCATTGGCTAGGACGAACGGTTCGTCAGTGTACCCAAGATTTTTCAGATCCACTGTTGTCATTCCGTACTGTGGGTCTACCTGTACCCCGCCGCCTGACAGATTGACCCATTTGCACTTAAACAAAGGGACCTTAAAATCAGGTCCGTAGTCAAGTTCCCATATGTCCACTATGTAACCATAATATGTGTCCTTTCCGCTCTCGGTTGCTGCATCAAAGCGGACACCGCTGTTTTGGTTGGTGCTCTTTTGATCTTGGGCGATCGTGTAAAATGTATTCCCATTTATCTCGTATCCTTTGTAAGTCAATACAGTCAAAGATGGTCCCCTGGACAACAAGTACAACTCATCACAAACAGTGTTGTCACCTCTGAGACGTGTTTCCAACCAACTGCTGAAAGTCCTGATGTGTTCACATGTAATCCAGTCGTCGCACTGCTCCGGGTGTTTGGAGCGCAGACTGTTCTTGTGTTCATCGACATACGGGGTCACCAAGGTAGAGTTCTGTAGAACTGTGTAGTGTGCTTGAGACCAAGAATATCCGTCCCTGCATATTATTGAGTCTCTTCCAAGAGTGCCTTTTCCAGTCAGTCTCCCCTCATACCGCGATTTAGGGAGACCTATCTTCTTAAGGCCAGGAATGAAGTCAACACAAAACCCGATAACATCCTCTGTTTGATGGCCCATGGAGATGCTTCCTTCTGGCCTAGCGCGGTTACGGACATATTTCTTTAGGACTCCCATGAACCTCTCAAAGGGGAACATATTGTGTAGAAATACGGGCCCCAGGATGACAATCTCGTCGACTAGATGAACTAGGACGTGCGTCATGATATTGAAGAAGGATGGTGGGAACACCAGCTCGAAACTGACAAGACATTGCGCCACATCACTCCTTAGCCTTGGTACGATTTCTGGATCGATCACCTTCTGAGAGATTGCATTGAGGAATGCACATAGCTTCACAATGGCTAATCGGACGTTTTCCGGTAGAAGCCCCCTCAATGCAACCGGAAGCAGTTGCGTCATAATCACGTGGCAGTCATGAGACTTTAGGTTCTGAAACTTTTTCTCTGGCATATTTATTATTCCCTTTATATTCGACGAGAAGCCAGTCGTGACCTTCATACTGAGCAGGCATTCAAAGAAGATTTCTTTCTCTTCTTTCGTAAGAGCGTAGCTGGCAGGACCTTTATACTGCTTCGGAGGCATGCCGTCTTTTTCGTGCAAACGTTGCAGGTCCTCCCGTGCCTCAGGTGTATCTTTTGTCTTCCCATACACGCCCAAGAAGCCTAGCAGGTTCACGCAAAGGTTCTTCGTCACGTGCATCACGTCGATTGAAGAGCGGACCTCTAGGTCTTTCCAGTAGGGTAGGTCCCAAAATATAGATTTCTTCTTCCACATGGGTGCGTGTCCCTCAGCGTCATTCGGAACAGCTAGTCCACCGGGACCCTTTCCAAAGATTACGTAGTGTAAATCATTGACCATAGCAAGTACGTGATCACCGGTACGCATGGCGGGCTTCTTCCGGTGATCTGCCTCGCCTTTGAAATGCTTGCCTTTCTTTCGACATTGATGGTTGGTCGGAAGAAATCGACGATGGCCCAGGTACACATTCTTCCTGCATTTGTCCAGGTATATACTTTCAGTGTCATCTAAACAGTGCGTGCATGCGTGGTATCCTTTGTTTGTCTGTCCTGAAAGGTTACTGAGAGCGGGCCAATCGTTGATGGTCACGAACAGCAACGCCTTAAGGTTAAATTCCTCCTGTCTGTGCTCATCCCACGTACGTACACCGTTTCCATTCCACAGCTGTAAAAGTTCTTCAACTAATGGCCTTAGGTACACATCAATTTCGTTGCCGGGTTGCTTAGGGCCTTGGATGAGAACTGGCATCATAATGAACTTCCGCTTCATGCACATCCAAGGAGGAAGGTTATACATACATAGAGTCACGGGCCAGGTGCTGTGATTGCTGCTCTGCTCCCCGAAAGGATTAATGCCATCCGCGCTTAAAGCAAACCATACATTCCTTGGGTCCTTTGCAAACTCATCCCAGTACTTTCTCTCGATTTTTCTCCACTGCGACCCGTCAGCGGGTGCTCTCAACTTCCCATCTTTCTTTCGGTTCTCACTGTGCCATCGCATCAACTTGGCATGCTCTTCGTTTCTGAACAGACGTTTCAACCGTGGTATTATAGGAGCATACCACATCACCTTCGCAGGAACCCTCTTCCTGGGGGGCTCGCCGTCAACATCACCAGGGTCATCTCGTCTGATCTTATACCGCAATGCACCGCATACCGGGCATGCGTTCAGATCCTTGTATGCACCGCGGTAGAGGATGCAGTCATTAGGGCATGCATGTATCTTCTCCACCTCCAATCCTAGAGGGCATACGACCTTCTTTGCTGCGTATGTACTGTCGGGCAATTCGTTATCCTTTGGAAGCTTCTTCTTCAATATTTTCAGTAGCTTCTCAAATCCTTTGTCAGCCACAGCATTCTCTGCCTTCCACTGCAGCAATTCCAGTACGGTACCGAGCTTTGTGTTGCCATCTTCGCAATTGGGGTATAACCCTTTTTTGTGATCCTCTAACATGCGATCGAACTTCAGCTTCTCCTTTTGACTTTCGCATTGCGTCCTTGCATCGACAATGACCCGGCGGAGATCATCATCATCGGGCACATCGTCTGGTTCCTCTTGATCTTCAGCAGCTTCACCCGTTGCAGCATCATTGGGCACATCGTCTGGTTCCTCTTGATCTTCACCAGCTCCCCCCGTTGCAGCATCACCGTATTCAGGGGGCACATAGTTGTCATCGTACTCTTCTTCTTCGCCGTCTTCCATCATAACCCCTATTTCTCCGTGCCTCGTCCAAACATTATAGTGTGGCATGAAACCCTTGTAAAGCAGGTGGGAGTGAAGGATTTTCCGGTTAGAGTAAGACCTCGTATTCCCACATTCAGTGCATGGACAACACATAAAACCATTCTGCTTGTTTGCCTCAGCCGCATCGAGAAACTCATGCACGCCCTTAATGTACTCGCAGGTGTGTCTGTCACCGTACATCCATTGCCGGTTCATCTGCGTGCATTATATATAATTAAGTGTCCAAATTAATAGAAGTTCATCATCACATTAAAACCAAAGTGCATACATAGTTCTCATCTAACAACATATAGCTCTCCAGAGCATCTAATTAATTAAACCATACATTGAAACTATGTAAAACATTTCAATGCGAAAACAAATGCGATCATAATCGCAACCAAGGTAACAATTGATCCAACGGCATAATGATACCAAGCCTCGGTATGAATGGCATATTTTCTAATCTTTCTAATCTTCAAGCGCATTGCATCCATCTTGATCTTGTGATCATCGACGACATCCGCAACATGCAACTCCAATATCATCTTCTCCTCCTCAATTTTTTTTATTTTTTCCTTCAACAAATTGTTTTCTTCTTCAACTAAATTTAACCTCTCGACAATAGGGTCGGTTGGCATTTCCGATTCACATACATCCTACATAAATAAAATCTATGTCACGTTGGTCGGCATAATTTTCATAAACAATAAATGAACCAATAGTTATAAAGATAATATATATACCACATCCGAATCATAGACAGGACGAGGGCCGACGGGGGCGGATACCAAAACCATCGCACTATATAAGATGCAATAATAAAAGTAAGAAAATAATACAAGTATCTATGTAAACATACAAGTAAGAATATTTTTCCTTTCAGAAAGAAGATAAGAACAAGAGGCTCACCACGGTGGTGCCGGCGATGAGCTCGGCGCGGGTGATCGACGGCGGTGAAGACGGGGACGGGGCGTGACGGACCGCTAAACCTAGACAAATATTATGGAAAATGGAGCTTGGAGGTCGAGCTTGGAGAGGAGAAAGCTTAAGTAGTGTGGCTCGGGCATTCCATCGAACACCTTGTGTGCATAGGAGGTGAGCTAGAGCACCACCAAGCCCTCTCCCCCTCGGCCAGAGAAAAACAGAGCACTGGGGTGCTCTGCTCGCAAGGGGTATATATAGGCACCTCATTTGTCCCGGTTGGTGACATGAGCCGGGACTAAAGGGGAGCCTTTGGTCCCGGTTCAAGCCACGAACCGGGACCAGTGGTGGTGGGCCAAGAGCGTGGCCCACTGGTCCCGGTTCATCCCACCAACCGGGACCAAAAGGTCCAGATGAACCGGGACCAATGGCCCACGTGGCCCGGCCGGCCCCCTGGGCTCACGAACCGGGACCAATGCCCACATTGGTCCCGGTTCTGGACTGAACCGGGACTAATGGGCTGACCCGGCCTGGACCAAAGCCCTGTTTTCTACTAGTGGTGGGGAGCGTGTGAGTTTCATTGCATCCAGAATGGCACTCAATGCCTTGGTGCCAATTTAGTAAGTCATTGCAGTGTTTAGCTTCAAGAGTGGACTACTGCTAGTGCGACACAAAGCAGCTACACAGATCATAGTGTAGATATAATGGGAAAACCTTAAGCATCAGAGTAAAATCAGCAAAGTGGAACTTGTTGGAATATATGTGCTAGTATTGCCGGTACGGCTAGAAAGGCTTCAGATACCAGCTCTCTTCAAGTGAAGGTGCGATACTGTTAATATCGGTGTAACTCTCAAAGGCGACACACCTCCCCGCATTTCCTTGCTATTCTTATCGGATTCAAGTGGGCAGGCCACTACAAATCCTATTCCTATGTTTACAAGATCCTACGAATCAAAGAGGCTCAAAGTGTCCATCACAACAGACTGTATAGACCTCTACACTGCAAATGTCCCTGCTCATCTTCAGTACAAGGAACATATTGTACTACTATCGTACTCCCTCTGTTCCAAAATATAAGTCTTGGTAGAGATTTCCACTATGGATCACATACAGATGTATCCAGATACATTTTAGAGTGTAGATTCACTCATTTTGCTCCATATGTAGTCCATGGTGGAATCTATACAAAGACTTGTATTTAGGAACGGAGAGAGTACATATTAAAGAAGAACAGAAGAGGAACATGGTAAAGAAGAGCAAGCAGATTTTGGATAATAGAATGTTGGTTGCGCAGTGCCCACACATGATGAACCAGAGCGCATTAAGAATGCAACTCCCAGTTGTCTCTTGACCATTTCAGGCGGTTGGATGAAGATCCTACGTCTCCTAACCCTTCTTCTTCCTCGTCTCTGATTCTTCCCATACAGAACACCGCACGGGCCGCCGGCCCCCACCGCCTGTGTTCCTCCGCCACCCCCACCACACCCCCGCCCCAACCCCCTCCCGCGTCGAGTTTTCTTCATTCGGCGAGGCCCCACAACCACCTGATCCCCTTCGATCGCACCGGCAAACTCCGGCGAGCTCTGAAAAATCGACTGGCCTAATTTTGAAATTTAGTCTACTGTGATCTAACTAGTGTGGAATATAAGAGGGGGAAACCATAAGCATTGGGAGTATAGTGTTGAGCGTTCCATGGCGGATCTGAAGGTGCAAAATGGACAAAGGCAACTTCGCAACCAAGATAAGAAATCAGAGTAAAGCAGTGGCGATCTATTTTCTTGCTGCGATAAATAAGTTGAGCAGATACGAAAGAGTACCGCCTCTGGTGCGGCGCCGTGTACGCATCTGCTGAGAATTTGATGGTGCTGCGGTAGCGATGGCTATCGGCGGCGTGGAAGCAGATCTAGGAGGGTAGACGGTGGCGGCGGGGCGCGGTGGACGAGATGGTCATAGGAGCGGCGCCAGCAAGGTGGACAACGGCGGGGATGAAGCGAGAGGACGGGATGCAAGGATCTCGGTCTGAAGCCGTGGATGAGAGAGGTCAATCTCTTGTAATGGACGGTGGCGTCGAGGTATCAGCTCCGGCATGGTGGAGGAGGACGGCGGTGGATGGGGTGGCGGACGACGGTGGACGGAGGAGGGTGGGGTGGAGAGGGTGTTTTGGCGCCCACGGAGTACGAATGGGGAAAAGGGAGGTAGAGAGGAAGGGGGGAACCATGTATTCAGGGCGCGCTTGTCTCAAATGCGAGGAAATTTACAAACTTAGCCCCCATTTTAAATTTCTACTACATCACAGCAACATTATTCGGTTGGGGATAGGACGGTAATCTCGCATACACCGAATATTTGCCGACGAGAGTTTGTTTTTGGCGCCCAGCGTATATGAATATGAATCGGGGAGGGAGTTGATTTCGGCCGAGGACACACTGTGTTTTGGCGCCCACCATGTATGAATCCAGGTGAGAGGCCGTTACGTCACTTTTGGGTGAAATTACAAATCTACCCCTATCAAAACCTATAGAAATCCAGCAGATAGGCTTTGCGTGGCAGGGATAGGCAGTAGTGATTTCCATCTCGCAGATTTTGGTTTCGGGCAGTTACTGCGACTTTCCCTGCTTCGTTCAAATTTTGCAGAGTGCACGTTTACCGTGCCAACTCAATTCGAATCCCGTTTGTATTCTATTTTTTTGGGCGGGATCCATTTTCAATTGGAATTACATTCTATATACATGATTTTTTATATATACTTTCAAAAGCACAACAAAAAATTCTGCTCCTTTATATGTATAATATAATTCACAAATACAACGATCTCGAAATCTTAAGGTTGAATTCAAAAAATTTAAGCAAATTATGTTCTACTAAAATGTATGGATCAGTAATATCTACATATTAAATAACATAGATGTGCGTGAATTCATATGAGTATGCATGTTTGTAGATCAATTTTGGTTCGAGTATGGATTACATGTATCATCATCTCGAATTCAAATATTTGAATCCCTTTTTTTCACTCCTTTCACGCCCATCTCTCTCGCATGCATGCTCCTTCAGGAAGCTATCACTCTCTTTTCTCCAGCTCACCCACACGCTCACTTCATCTTTCTCCTATCCTCGCAAACATGGTCTCTCGACGTCTCCCTTGAGAAGTGTCACACTCTCCCTATCATTATACATTACACGGTTTTCATTATCTCTCATGTCTCTACTGTTGTCTGGTATCACTCGGTACCTAAGCTTCCTTTTTCACCGCCACACACACAGTCTCCACTAGTCTTTCACTTTGTCTTTCTCTCTATGGGATTCTATCACACTCTCACACACCCTATATGTCTCTACATATGACTCATACCACTAAAATTACTCTCTCTCTCTCTCTCCTGTAGACACAACATTTGTTGCGGTCTCCTTTTCGTCTCCATCCCAGACTGACATTATTCATTTGTTTACCGATCAGACAACCCCGACTACCGTCTCCTCTCTCTCTCTCTCACACACACACAACTCCTGCTTCCACTCCCCTTCCCGACTACCGTCTCTCTCTCTCACACACACAAAACTCTCGCTTTCGCACCCCGGCTCGTATTTCTCTCAAAAACATTTATCGACTACCTAGCCTCTAGATAGGTTTATACACCCACACACTCGTGCTTCCACCATCGCATACATGTCTCTCTCCCGCTCCTTGTATCTATGTAGATTTTTCTTCCCTTCTTGAGACACGCCCTCTCGATCATGCACACACACACTATCACCTCATTTTAAGTTGATACCTATCGCACACACACTCCTTGTGTCTTTGTCACACATGCGCTCCGTCCTCCTCCACTCTCCCTCTCTCTCACACACACGGGCTTTTTGCAACAACTAGCAAGATGCCCATGCGTTGCACGGAACATCAAGATGCATTTGTATGAGTAGTTTACCTTGTGGGGGAAAAGGATGAACGAGGGAAGGCCTTATTTGCAAATGTGGAGAGGGTGTGGGTATCTTTTTGCAAAATTGCCATAGTTTCCTTCCTATCCATCAGATATAGATCGGACGGCCTATATTGCAGGATGGCAGGCACACGATCATCACTGACAATGCTTTTTATAAGAGTAGGGATAAAAAATAGAGTTGGTGATGATGGTGGGCCTGCCATCCTGCAATGTAGGTCGTCCGATTTATATCTGACGGATAGGAAGGAAAATATGGCAATTTACCCGCACTCTTCACCACATTTGCAGATAAGGCCTTCCCTCGTTCACCCTTTTCTCCCACAAGATCTTTATGTTCCGTGCAACGCACGGACATCTTTCTAGTAAGAGTAGAAATTAGACATATACCACTTCCCAAATCTTGAAACCAACAACATTCCTCCCTTATCTCATCAAAACCGCCAAAGGAATATATTTTGAGTGAAACATAACATATTTTTAGTGATATACGCATTTCAAAACTAGACTTTTTTCTATGAAATCGGTGAATATGTATTAATCTACTTTGATCGTGTGGCAACGCATTGGCACATTGCTAGTAGTTATTATAATTTTTTGGACACCAGACAAACGGTGGAGTACATATACGAAGAGAAGAGGCGCACACATGCAGTCGGCCTCTCGCTGTCTCGCACACATGAGTTTTACATAAAGGCAGCGTTAACAAATAAACCCTAAAACCCTAGGTGCACGATTGCTGCATTCGCCTGTACCGGGTACGTGGTAGAGCACCTTTGTATGAATAGTCAGCTCGCGTGATAATTTGATCCGTAGGAGTTGATGGTCGGGACCACAGGTGAACGACTTGGAGTGCGGTGGCTCGCCAGTTGCCACAGATCGAGTAGCCACGTTTAAAATATCGTTTTTTAGCGGGGTTAATTTAATCTGCATGCATGACTCTCCTCCCCCCACGCTCGTCCAATCCGTTGTGACCAGCAATATTTCCACCCCTTCGCTCCCCCGTAATTTACTCCAACAAATATGCCCACGTAGCTGTTACTTAACTGCAGGTGCATTGGGTCACTGACATATGGGCCCAAAAGGGGTCTGGCCTGTCAGTGACGCAACTGGACCAGCAGTTAAGTCAGTGCAGCTCAATCCATATCTTACATAGGTGTGCCATTGCTCGCTATAAATACTATGCCTCCCACGACATCGCTATCTCCTCCCCCTCACGTTCACGTTCATCGCTATCTCCCCCCTCCCTCTCACGTCGACCACCATGGCATCGCCCCTCCCAAGCCCTAGGAGCCCCTCGCTACACCGCGCGGACGGTCACGCGTTGCCGTTCCGTTCCTCGCCGCCACTAGTCGAGGAGGACGCGTCGGTGTTCCGCTCCTCGCCGCTACGCGACGCGTCGCCGTTCCGTTCCTCGCCGCCACTAGTCGAGGAGGACGCGTCGGCGTTCCACTCCTCGCCGCGCCGTGACGCGTCGCTGTTCCATTCCTCGCCGCCACTAGTTGAGGAGGACGCGTCGGCGTTCCGCTCCTCGCCGAGACGCATTGAGGTGGACGCGTCGGTGTTCCAAATCTCGCCAGCACACGCACCGGAGGACACGTCGGCTCCCCGCTACGAGGAGAACACCGCGCCGCCCGCCGAGCCCCCCAGCCTTGAGGAGCTTTGGAAAGAAATGGATGTCGCCTTGTGCGAGGCTTTGCCTCCAGCACAGCGCGCCAAAATAGAGGCAGAGAAGAAGGCCGAGGAAGAGAAGCGCACCGCGGAACAAGCTACCTGGGAGGCCTATGTCGCGTCCGAGAGAGTCAGGCAATTGGCTCTTTGGCAGAAGGCTCGTGCGAGGGCCGTGAGGGTGGCGGAGGACGCCCGTGCCGACGCCCTGAGTGTAGTCGGGCCCAAGCGCCTCATCTACGCTTGGTAGTACGTGAACCGGGAGGAGGAGTACCTGTTGGCGCCGGATCACCACACCGGTGAGATCACGCTCGCCCGCTGACAAGCCGCCAATCAGCACCTTGCGAGTTGCGAGGCTGAGGAAGAGGCGTTGTGTCGGCGCGCTGGGAAACGGCCGCGCACTAGGGCACTCGTGGCGCGCTGCAAGCGCTCCTGTGAGCGTCGTGGCTTTTAGGAGGAGTATAATTTTTGTTTCGTAAGGCGATCTCATTAGTTTTGGGACGCAAATGATAAATCCCGAACGTTCAAGAATTTTTAGCGTCCTTAATTAAGTATGTAAAAGGGAAAGTTTGGAAACCTTGTGTATTCGTACGCATTTTGCAAGTACGTGCATATAGCATAAACTTTACTATATACTATCGCACTACATGTCTCTCTCGATATATGCTTGCAGACTGTGCTACTCCCTCCGTCCAGGTCAATAAGTCATCTTTGGTTGTGCACCGTGACCAAGAAGGAGGGAAGACTTATACACCTAGACGGAGGGAGTACTACTATTACTTATGTATCTGCAAATGCACGTTTTAACATTACGATGCGGTTTTTGTAAAAGTAGAAAAACAGCACTAGTCAAGCTTGTGAAACGATTCAATGCAAAACAAATGCAAACATGCTCGTTTGATTGTTTACTTTTAGCTTCCTTCTCTGTGGTTATTTCTCTGTCGTACTTTGTACGGAGTATCTCACTAGTTGGAAAGGCACGCAAATTCCCAAACCGCTTCCTACACCCTGTATCGAATTTTTTTCCTAACAAGTTGTGCCGTGCAATTGGAATTCCAACTTGAGTACTACTACTAGTAGGAGTACCAGGGGCCAGTTCTTTTAGGCTTCTAGATTAGTAATCCCATAACTACTACCTCCGTCCTGGTTTATTGGTCCCCATTGTAATCTATGTCAAATTTTGATCATAAATTTAACTAATGAAATGTTAGTGCATGTCACATGCACTACTCCATCCGTCTAGGTGAGTAAGTCATCTTAGGCGGTGCACCATGACCTACGAGGAGGAGAAAACGAGAAACGTTAATGTTTATTTGCTAATTAATTATATTGCATGCAATGAACTAACCACTGCATGTCATGTTTGATATCTCAAGTCATTAAAAACATGCACACTCTTTATCTCCTATTGGTTGATATGTCAAGAAACAAGAAACGGGGTAGAAGTTATTGCACCGCGCCTAAGTGTTATGGGATTATTTGGTTTTCGTAAGATGACTTACACACCTAGACGGAGGGATTACAATGGTGAGGAATAAACCAGTTAAATCTTTGGTCAAAATTTAGCACAAATTACAATGGTGAGGAATAAACCAGGATGGAGTAGTAATTTAGAAGTCCAAATAAATGAGTGAGGCGCCTTATTGTTACTCTCCGTTGTGACTAGTCTTGTGGGAAAAGCTGGGGAAGCCACCAAAAGAACTGGCCCTAGGAGTAGTAGCTAGGGATCGAGTGTGCGAGATGAACCAGAGAAAGTAAATGCAGAGAGATGAAATGCAAAAAAGACGGAGGGATGTGATGGTTGCTTGTCCGTTTATTTTACCAGGCCACTTATTACTGGGAGTGGTTGGGTTTTGTGATATGACAGCTTTACTGCCGCGCCACGAGCGGGGTGAGAGGTGAGACTCCCGTGTAGCGCCGCCCTCTACACTTGTACTACATCGGTCGTGGTTTATTAGTCCCCCATTGAATTTTACTGAAGATTTAACTGACAAAATTTTAGTGCATGTCAACAAAAACTATATCGTTGGATTCGTATTTGAACATAGTTTTGAATGATATAATTTTAGGTGACATGCATCAGCATTTATCGTACTATATATAATGTTTGTTCAATTTTTGGTCGTACTAATCTATAGTAGTAAGGTGCCGAAAACTTCCATCCAAAACTTGTGAAGAAATAACACTTATTGTGCTTTGCAAGAAATTATCTTTAAGAATTAGTTTTTGAGTATCGATTGTTATACATGTTGGCTACAGATGACATGGCACTTTCTTATAGTCAACAGTTGGCTATACTATTAAGTAATATTAACCATGCCCTTATACACCTAGATGGAGGGATTAAATCAGGATGACTTGCAAGCGGGCAGAGGAGATGTAAGAAATGGTTCATCGTAAGTCTTTCACCAGTACTGTAGTAAAAATTCATACATGGAAGATTCTAGACTAAACCATAAATGGATACACTTCTATTCATGCACGATACTCCAATAGAGCAAGATCCTACATGGAAGTCTCCACATGCTTAGACAACAGATTATATTGAGCGATTTCGAACAGGAAGGACAGAAACACATACGGTGCAACGGGAGCAGCATCGTTGGCGTTGCGGTTGTTGCCCATGTCCAAACACCACGTAGATACGGTCTTTGAGCACGGTTCATAGTCGTTCCATGCTCAGGCATTGAAGTTTGTAACTATTTTAGATTAGAATATACTACTCCTCCGGTGCTAGTAGTAGAGCAGAGTCCTACTCTACTACTCTACTCAATCAAGTTAGGGCATATCACTGTAGGGAGTACCAGTATTGTGATCACTCAAGCAAGTTGTCTGACATCGACATGACCCTACGCTGCTGGTACGTGTCTCGTAAGTCAAGCGGCGTGCTGTAGTCATCATCACCTGTCCACTTCCCGCAGCACATATTCGCTTCTCCATCTTTGTCCACACATAATCTCGTCCAATCTTCCATCCCCGCTAAGGCGCCTCCCCCCTCGTCCAAAACCCAAGCACTAACAATGGCAGAACTGAGCAGCGTCCGCCGAAAGAATGGCTGGAGTTCGCTCCCCACAAAGGTAATCAAGCTCATTGTTTCGCGTGTGGACAATCTCAGTACCATGCCGCTCGCCGCGTGATCGTTGGGGTTGTACCGTACTCAAAGCCCTCAGGCCGGAGCTTTTTAAGCCAGCTCCTTGCTTGTTGATGCCGCCTGATCTTTAGAAACGGCGTGTCACGCAGCATAACGATCGTAGGGTGGCGAGCATCAACCCCCTTGACTGTGATCCGATCCCCGTCAGCCTCAACTACATTAACGGTATGTACTGGGTCAGCATGAACACGTCTTGGATGGTGCTCATAGACGGTCGCAGCAGCTGGAAGCTCGTGGATGCTCGTGGAGGTCTTCACTCTTCTGGCCTGCTTACTGCTTCTGGTGCACCCCCAGCCCTGGTTGCTGCTGCTGCTATTTTCAATGTACAATCAGTAGTATATTTCGTCTGTTGGTTGAATAAATGTGTTGTTAGAACGACAAACACAATGTTTTGGAAGTCGTTGCATGGTTCGATCCTTTAGTGCCCCCTACCGTACGTAGCGCATACTATTTTTCGTACGGAACACATTTTCCACTTGTGGATAACATGTAGCCCACTAATGAAGGCCCAATAGAGAAGCCCATAATTAACTGGAAGGGAGGCTCTCACATGAATCCGGCCCAGGTACATGCTCATGGTCCCCTAAACATAAATAAGTAAATAAATAAATAAATAAAGCTAAATGCTCATGCACCATTTCTTTGGGAAAATAGGTAGCCCAGTATTTCTTTTTGAAGAATACCCAAGCTAGGCCTATTTGTTTTCTCCGAATTACTGGGCTACAAATCTTTCAAGACGAGGAGGGATGCATTCCGGCCTGGCTTAAGAGTATGGTCAATGTCTGTTAAAAGTAATATCAAAAGGGGTTGAAAATTCCAAAAAAAATTATAGCAAATAGGATATAAGTTTCTTTTTTTGTTTTTGTTCTTCACTGATATCTTATATGTATTTCATTGGATTTATAATTGACATAGTACTAATTTATTTTTAAATTTGTTTTAGTATGGCTATTAATTTTTGGATTAAGAATATTTTGTTCCCCAGCAAAAAATTGTGATTTTTTTCAAAATTTCCCACATATTTAGTTAATTTTTTGACCCTGGTACTGACCAGAAAATGGCCAGCAATTCTAAAAATGGAAAACGGGCTGCAATAAATTCTATATGAATTAGAAAATGAGTAAAAATTATAAAATAATAGCAAATGGGCTATACACGCCACAGATTTCGAGGCTGACTTGTTTACGCAAGGCTTTGTCAGTGAACACACGATTCTAGCAGCAGTGACTGTTGAATGTCCATCCAACGGCCGATGTGCTTCTCCAATCTCTGATCTTCCTGCTCCAGCCACCTAAACTAGTGCCGGCGGGACTGCCTGCTCCCTCCTCTTGTGGCCCGCTGTGATGCCGCGCAGGCTTCCCCGGCCCACCCTACTCCCTCCGCTGGCCTGGCCGCACGCAATCAACTGCCTCCTTATGACGCGAAAAAATGATTCCTCCCACTCACATATGGGGCGCACCGGTTGGGAGGCTGACCTGTGGGCCTACTAAGTTGACGCGTACGCAGGGCTTGTCAACTTACTCAACAAACGATTCTAGCAGCAGTAACCGTTGGATTTGAATCGAACGGTCCTGCTGTTTCTTCAATCGTTGCTCTTCTTGCACCAGCCGCCCAAACCAGCACCGGGGAGACCGCCTACTCCTGCCTCCAGTGGCCGGCTATGCTGCCGTTGAGGCATCATCGCCCCCTACTACTCCCACCGCTAGCCAGGCCCTCCGGCGACGGCAGCCTCACATCGCAGTCGAACCAGTGAACCCTCGTACTCCTCTCCGCGTGGGCATCCACTGCCGCGTCTTCCCCAGCTCCGCGTCGTCCCCTTCCTAGGCCTCGTCATCGTCCTCCGCCTTGGTGCTCTCGGCGCGGCGTGGTCAACGTGGTCAACGACATTCCATCGGAAGAGTACTGTATGTGGAGAGGCTCACAGCTAGGTCCACGGCCATAGCCCAGTTTTTTTGTGATTTGCCAAGTAAGTCGCTTTGTTAGGCCTGTTGGGCTGCAAATCTTTCAAGACGAGGAGAGCTTTCATTCGGCTGGCCGAGAAAATGGCCATCGGTAATGAGAAATGGGCTGTACATTTTTAAAACACATCAAACCGGCAATTAGTTTCAAATATCTTTTTTTTCATTTTGAGATTTTAAATTACATTAATTTTATGCGTGGAGAATTTGTTGGATTTTATATTGATATACATTTATTTTTAAAATCAGTTTGAATGTGAGTCGAAATTTCAGGATTAAAAACAGTTCAGACCGCACCGAAATATGCAAAATTTCATATAATTTTTTAACCGTGGCCACTATATGGGCTGTAATGCTAACAAAAAGAATATGGGCTCCAAAAAAACCTTAATAATTAGCAAATGGGCTGTAAATTATTAGAAATAATGGCAGATGGGCTGTATGCTGTTTTCCACAGATTTGAGGCTTTCCTAAAAAAAGGTTGACGCACAAGCAGTGACTGTTGGATGGCCATCCAACGGCCGTCGTGCTTCTTCAATCTCTGCTCTTCCTGCTCCAGCCGCTCAAAGAAGCGCCAACGGGACTACCTGCTCCCTCCTCCCCGCGGCCTGCACTGCTGCCGCAGGCCTCACCGCCCCACCGTACTCCCATCGCTGGCCCAGCCATCCCTCTACTCACCCACACCTGCTTTTATTCTCCGGTGACGGCAAACGAACCAGTAAACCCTCGTACAGTCGTACTCTCCTCCGCGTGGGAAACAACTGCCGAGTCTTCCCTGCCTCTGTGTCGTTCCCTTCCTAGGCCCCGCCGTTGTCCACCGCCCTGGTGCTATCGGCGCGGCCTGGTCAACGTGGTCAACGACCGACATGCATCTGAAGTGGACTGTACGTGGAGAGGCCGACAGCTGGGTCCACAGCCGCACGCAAGGAAATGCCACCTTATTACGCGCAAAATAATGATTCCTCCACCTGACATCTGGGACCCACCGAAAGGGCCTGTATATTTCACGAAAAAAATGTTACTGCCGCTAACAGCTCGAACCCACCAGCTATATCTTCGCACGCAAGGAAGTGCCTCCTTATTACGCACAAAAAAAGGAATACTCCCCTGTTAGCTGGGACCCAGTATAGTGGCAGGCTGACTTGTGGGCCTACTAAGTTGATGGGGACGGAGGGCGTTGTCAACTTAGTCAATATGCACGATTCTAGCTCTAGTGACCGGACGATGTCCATCCAACGGCCGTAGTGCTTCTTCAACCTCTGGTCTTCTTGCTCCAGCCGCCCAAACCAGCGCCGGTCGTGCCTCGTGCTCCAGCCTCCCGTGGCCGGTTGCGATGCGGCGGAGGCCTCACCGCCCCTACTACTCCCACCGCTGGCCAGGCCATCCCTCTACTCACCCTATTATTCTGCGGCGACGGCGGCCTCACACCGCAGTGAACCAGTGAACCCTCGTACTCCTCTACACGTGGGCATCCACTTCCGTGTCTTCCCCGGCTCCACGCCGTCCCCTTCCTAGGCCTCACCGTCGTCCACCGCCCTGGTGCTCTCGGCGCGGCGTGGTCAACATGGTCAAGGAACAGCTTCCATCAGACATGGACTGTACGTGGAGAGGCTGTCAGCTGGGTCCACGGCCGCAGCAAGGAAGTGCCTCCTTATTACGTGCAAAATAATTATTCCTCCACCTGAGAGTGGGGACCCATCGGACGGGCCACAGTATTTCGTGAAAAAATGTTTCCCCCTGACTGCTGGGACCCACCAGCTACATCTTCGCACGCAAGGAAGTTCCTGATAGTCAGGACCCACCTGGTCGAAGCGTACATAGCATTGTCATTCTGGTCGCGAACGTGTACGTACATATATACTGGTGGATGTAGAGGCGCGCATGTGTCGTAGTAGAGGCGCGCACGTAGCATGTACACGTACATACAACGGCCAGTGTGCAAGAAAAAAAATACGACCACGTATGTGTACATACGGGCGGGTTCTCGAACGCCTACTCGCGCATACATACGACCAGGGCTTGTGTACATGGCTGGGTTGGAACGGAGAAACATCGTCGTCATCGTGTTCATGGGGAGGCAACGGAATGCGTCGTGTTCATGGGGAGGCAATGGAATGCGTCGTTTTCATCGGGAGGCAACGGAATGTGTGGGAGCCAACCGGCTAGGTCGGAACGGAATGTGTGGTCGTGTTCATCGGGAGGGCTTGGACAGAACAGGCGATGGAAACGAGGCCTGGTGTACCGCAGAACGGAGGAAACAGCCTTGTGTTTGACCGGCCATGTTCGAAACGGGATCCTGTTCATCAGGAGGGGTCTGGCATACCACAAAATGGAGGAAACGGACCTCCTCCGGTCGAAACGGGGGTCCTGTTGATCGGGAGGGGTGTGGCGTACCGCAAAACGGACGAAACAGACCTCCTACGGTCGAAACGGGGGTCCTATTGATCGGGAGGAGTGTGGCGTACCGCAAAACGGACGAAACGGACCTCCTACGGTCGAAACAGGGGTCCTGTTCATCGGGAGGGTGTGGCGTATCGCAAAACGGGACTCCACGGGATACTGTTCATCTCCACCGCCGACCTCCTCCAGCCTCCACGGGCTACCGTTGTCCTCCTCCAACCTCCACGGGATCCTGTTCATCCAGCCTCCACCGCGCGCTACTCCACTGGCTACTGTTCAACTACCCCTCCACGGGCACCCCTCCACTGTCTACTGTTCATCCAGCCCTCCACACCACTGGGTCCTGTTCAACCACCCCTCCACGGGCACCCCTCCACCGTCTACTGTTCATCCAACTCTCCACACCGCGGGGTCCTGTTCATCCAGAGGCAACGCCACCGCTCACTATTCATCCAACCCCCCCCCCCCCCCCCCCCCCCGCAACACTCACTGTTCATCCAATTGATCAACTTCAGTTAGCAGCAGTAGCGAAGGAATTGCTCGATCGGGTTTAGTTAACAGCCATCGATCGATTGCTCGGGTTCAGTAACACGTAGCCTGCAGTGCAATTGCTCGGGTTCAGTTAGAGCCCAACGCCTCGCTCGGGTTCAGTTAGAGCCAATGCCTCGGACACACGCACGTACGTGTACGAGAGAAACGCGCATCGCTCGGCCCCCGACCTCCCACCGTAACCGGGAACTCCCCGAAATTTTTGTCCCCCTCGCTTCTACCATGGTTTTTTCCATCATGGACGGCCCAAAGAATGTCATGCAGCTGCGTCTCCGGCCTGCCCAGGACGAAAAGCCCATTTTCTATCATGATTTTTTGTCATAGAAGTAGGAGCCCACCACATCTATCATGATACCGGGCTTTGTCACAATTATCGTCATAGAAGTGTCATACATATGACAGAAAAAAATTTCGTTCGGCCCAAAATGTCACAGATGTGTCTTTTTTTGTAGTGGTGGTTTTATTTTATAGAAATTATTGAACTCTCATGCTTCACTTATATTATATTGAGAGTCTCTTTAAACAACATGGTAATTTGCTTTGGTTATGAATTTAGTCCTAATATGATGCACATCCAAGAAGGATATAATAAAAAGTTTCATATAAAGAAAATTGAATACTATGAGAAGTTTGATTTCTTATGATTGTTTTGAGATATGAGGATGGTGATATTAGAATCATGCTAGTGAGTAATTGTGGATTGTAGAAATACTTGTGTTAAAGTTTGTGATTCTCGTAGCATGCACATATGGTGAATCGTTATGTGATGAAGTCAGAGCATGATTTATTTATTGATTGTCTTCCTTATGAGTGGCGGTCATGGACGAGCTCTAGTCTTTTCCTACCAATCTATCCCCCTAGGAGCATGCGTGTAGTACTTTTTTTCAATGACTAATAGATTTTTGCAATAAGTATGTGAGTTCTTTATGATGAATGTTAAGTCCATGGATTATACACACTCTCACCCTTCCACCATTGCTAGCCTCTCTAGTGCCGCACAACTTTTGCCGGTACCATACACCCACCATATACTTTCCTCAAAATAGCCACCATACCTACCTATTATGGCATTTCCATAGCCATTCCGAGTTATATCACCATGCAACTTCCACCGTTCCGTTTTATTATGACACGCTCCATCATTGTCATATTGCTTTGCATGATCATGTAGTTGACATAGTATTTGTGGGAAAGCCACCATTCATAATTTTCATACATGTCACTCTTGATTCATCGCACATAAGGGTACACTACCAGAGGCATTCATATAGAGTCATATTTCGTTCTAAGTATCGAGTTGTAAGTAAATAAAAGTGTGATGATCATCATTATTAGAGCATTGTCCCATATGAGGAAAGGATGATGGAAGCTATGATTCCCTCACAAGTTGGGATGATTATCTCGACTTAACAAAAAATAAAAGAGGCCTAGAAGCCCACCAATAAAAAAATGAGAGAAAAGAGAGAGGGGCAATGCTACTATCCTTTTCCACACTTGTGCTTCAAAGTAGCACCATGATCTTCATGATAGAGAGTCTCCTATGTTGTCACTTCCATATACTACTGGGAATTTTTCATTATAGTACTTGGCTTGTATATTCCAATGATGGGCTTCCTCAAATTGTTCTACGTCTTCGTGAGCAAACGAGTTGGATGCACACCCACTTAGTTCTTTTTGAGCTCTCATACACTTATAGCTCTAGTGCATCCGTTGCATGGCAATTCCTACTCACTCGCATTGATATCTATTAATGGGCATCTCATAGCCTGTTGATACACCAAGTTGATGTGAGACTATATATCTCCTTATTTTTGTCTTCTCCACAACCAACATATTCTATTCCACCCGTAGTGTTATGTCCATGGCTCACGCTCATGTATTCTGTGAAAGTTGAACAGGTTTGGGAACACCAAAAGTATGAAACAATTGCTTGGCTTGTCATCGGGGTTGTGCATGATTTGAATATTTTGTGTGATGAAGATGGATCATAGCCAAACTATATGATTTTTTAGGGATAGCTTTCTTTGGCCATGTTATTTTGAGAAGACATGCTTTCTTTATTAGTATGCTTGAAGTATTATCGTTTTTATGTCAATATTAAACTTTTGTTTTGAATCTTATGGATTTGAACATTCATGCCACAATAAATAAAATTACATGGATAATTATGTTAGGTAGCATTCCACATCAAAAAAATTAATTTTTATCATTTACCTACTCGAGGACGAGCAGGAATTAAGCTTGGGGATGCTTGATACGTCGCCAACGTATCTATAATTTTTGATTCTTCCATGCTATTATATTATCTGTTTTGGATGTTTTATATGCATTATTATGTTATTTTATATTATTTTTGGGACTAACTTATTAACCTAGAGCCTAGTGCCAGTTTCTGTTTTTTCCTTGTTTTTAAGCTTCACAGAAAAGGAATATCAAAAGGAGTCCAAACGGAATAAAACTTTCGTGATGATTTTTCTTGGACCAAAAGACACCCAGGAGACTTGGAGTGTAAGTCAGAAGATCCACAAGGCGCCGACAAGGGTGGAGGGCGCGCCCTAGGGGGGGCTACCTTGTGGGCCCCTCGTGACCTTCCTGACCTAGTTCTTCCTCCTATATATTCACATATATTCTCGAACCTCAACAAGCATCAACGACAACACTTTTCCACTGCTGCAACCTCCTATTGCCGTGAGATCCCATCTTGGGGCCTTTTCCGGCATCCTGCCAGAGGGGGATTCGATCATGGAGGGCATCTACATCAACTCCATTGCCCTTCCGATGGAGCGTGAGTAGTTTTCCACAGACCTACGGGTCCATAACTAGTAGCTAAATGGCTTCTGTTGTCTCTTTGGTTCTCAATACCATGTTCTCCTTGATGTTCTTGGAGATCTATGCGATGTAATCTTCTTTTGTGGTGTGTTTGTCAAGATCCGATGAATTGTAGATTTACGATCAGATTATCTATGAATATTATTTGAGTCTTCTCTGAATTCTTATATGCATGATTTGATATCTTTGTATTTCTCTTCGAATTATCGGTTTGGTTTGGCCAACTAGATTGGTTTTTCTTGCAATGGGAGAAGTGCTTAGCTTTGGGTTCAATCTTGCGGTGTCCTCACCCAGTGACAAAGTAGGGGTAGCGAGGCACGTATTGTATTGTTTCCATCAAGGATAAAAATATGGGGTTTACATCATATTGCTTGAGTTGATTCCTCTACATCATGTCATGTTACTTAATGTGTTACTATGTTCTTTATGAACTTAATACTCTAGATGCAGGCAGGAGACGGTCGATGTGTGGAGTAATAGTAGTAGATGCATGCAGGAGTCGGTCTACTTGACACTGACATGATGCCTATATTACAAAATCATTGCCTTGGATATCGTCATAACTTTGCGTTTTTCTATCAATTGCTCGACAGTAATTTGTTCACCCCGAGGGAGTTTTGGATTAAGAGGTCCTCGGGTGTTCGGGTTATTCAATATGGGCCAGACTGATGGGCTGTCAGGATACAAGCGGAAGAATTTCCCCCTGTGTCCGGGTAGGACTCCCCTTTGCGTGGATGGCAAGATTGGCGTCCGGATATGTTATTTCCTTCCCCCACAAAGCGACTCTGTACAACCCTAGGCCCATCCGGTGTGTATATTAAGGGAGGGTTTAGTCCGTAGAGGCTATCATAATTTTCATAGGCTAGATATCTATGGTTTAGCCGTTACGATCTCCAGGTATATCAACTCTTGTAACCCCTATACTCATCAAATACAATCAAGCAGGACGTAGGGTTTTACCTCCATTAAGAGGGCCCGAAGCTGGGTAAACATTGTGTCCCACTCGTCCCCTGTTACCATCGATCCTCATACGCACAGTTCGGGACCCCTACCCCAGATCCGCTAGTTTTGACACCGGCATTGGTGCTTTCATTAAGAGTACCGCTACCTCGTCAATAGAAGGATCGATGGATCATCTTGTCATCAGCGATGATGCTGTTTCCGGGGAGACCTTTCTACCTGGTCAACTTTTTGTGTTTGGCGGCTTCTCTCTCCGTGCCAATTCAACTGGTCACCTTGAGCAAATTGATAGCTATGCCCCTGGTCACCAGATCAGGTTCGAAAGCCTGAATTACACCGCTGATATCCGAGGAGATTTGATATTCGAAGGGTTCTCGGCCTCGGCAGTCATTCCCCATCTACATGAAGGAATCCTATCGGATTCACCATCAGACTCCGTTCAAGGATCAACTCTCGTTCCTGCCTTGGCCTTAGATCCAGGCGGGCCACTATGTCCGGAAACGGGAGGTTAAGCCCCGCCGGACTCTCTCTTGTTACGGAGCTCCCTACTGAAGACCCGGAGGTGACCATGTTGTGAACAGGCCTGGAGTAAAAAAGAACTCGTTCTGTCATCAGGAAATCGGTCTCATCTCTGGAGGTCTGCTTCGAACTCTTGAGGTCTGCGTCTACCGAGCTCGGTCAATAGGTGATTACCGGACCCAGCTCCGCAAATCCTGAGTCACATGTCCAGCTTTCGCTCCTAAATGAGGCGCTGGACCTAATGCGTTCGGCCATTACGAAAGTATCACTTCCGAATTACGCATAACCCGAACTAGGGGCTAAGAGAGGGGAATTTTATGTCCCACCCACCACCCACTTAATAGCCAGTGTCGAGGACCTAACTGACATGCTAGACTACGCCTCCGAAGACATCGACGGTATGGACGACTATGCCGGAGCTGAACAAGGCCAAAACCCGCCCATCACTGCGTGTTGGACGGCCACTTCCACTTAGAACGTATACATGGTTGATACGCTCGAAAAGAAGGACGACAATGGCACTCAAGATCCGATTAAGGACAAGCCTGTCGAGGCGCCACCTAAACGCCGACGTCAGCGGTGCCGCTCATGATATCGTCGGGAAAAGGATAGCAATACTGGCACCGGAGAGAACAACACCCCAGATGATGCAAAGACCCCGACCACCACATCGAGCCTGCGTCCGAGCAGGATGATTATGAGAAGGGACAAGTTAACCCCGACAAACTTGTTGATCATGAGGATTCGAAAGATAGTAATTATCTACCGGCCTCCGAGGAGGACGTTAGCCTCAGTAACAAAGATTTCATCGTGCCAGAGGAACCCCTCGAACAAGAATGCTTTAAGGGACAACTCATCACGACTGCGAGAGTCTGAAAAAGAAACATCAACAACTTCAAGCCGAACATGATACGCTCAATGACAGATGGACTAAGGTCCAGGCTGCCGAAGAATACGGCCTTGAACACCCAATAAAGAGCTACCCAAACCGCAGGCTGCTACCATAATTCGATGATGAGGCCCTTGAGCCATTTCCCTCAAGATAGAATCATGTTGATGAACCAGACCGACCACCATGTGGATGAGACAAAACGGCTAATTACGCCGAATACCAACCAGCGCCACCCCGCCGTAGAGGTAAAGAGGCACCAGCTCCGGATTACACGTACGACTTACGTCAGGACCTGGATAATAGAGCCCGCCAGACCAGATCAATCTACGAATCAATGGGACTTGCTCCAACACGAGAGGACGGCCATCAAGCCTGGCGCGACAAGCACAACCAAGTTCGGGCCGAGAACCGAACACGGACGTCATCTGAACTCCATCGTGAAGTGGCCCGAGATAGAGGTGCCACACACCCCATGTGCTTTACCGATGAGGTAATGCAGCACCAGTTTCTGGAAGGGTTTAAACCCATAAACATCGAGGCATACGATGGAACTACAGATCCCGTCATATGGATTGAAGATTTCCTTCTCCACATTCACATGGCTCACGGCGATGATCTCCACGCCATTAAATACCTTCCTCTAAAGCTAAAAGGACCAGCACAGCATTGGTTGAATAGCCTCATAGAGAACTCCATTTGCAGTTGGGAGGATTTGGAGGATGCTTATTGAGACAACTTCCAGGGCACTTATGTCCGGACACCGGACGCTGATGACCTTAGTCACATAGTCCAGTAACCCGGAGAGTCAGCCTGCAAACTCTGGACTCGGTTCTTAATCAAAAAGAACCTAATCGTTGACTGTCCGGACGCCGAGGCCTTAGCAGCCTTTAAGCACAGCGTCCATGACGAATGGCTCGCCCGACACCTCCGTCAGGGAAAGCCAAAAACTATGGTAGCTCTTACTGCACTTATGACCCGCTTCTGTGCGGGTGAAGATAGCTGGTTGGCTCATAGAAGCAACAACACCAGTGATCCTGGCACCTTTGAGACCAGGGATGGCAATGGAAGGCCACGACGTGGCAAAAATAAGCGTTGGAATAACAACAAAGAAACGGAGGATATGACAGTAAATGCCTGATTCAGTGGCTCCAAACCCGGTCAACGTAAGAAGCCGTTCAAAGTAAATAGAGATGGTCTGTCCAATTTGGACAAAATACTAGATAGGCCTTGCCAGATTCACGGCACCCTTGACAAGCCTACCAACCACACCAACAGGAACTGCTGGGTTTTTAAACAAGCCGGTAAATTAAATACCGAACACAAGGGGAAAGGAACTCAAAGCGAGGACGATGATGATCCCTGCTCTCTGAACACTGGGGGACAAAAGAAGTTCCCTCCCCCCCCCCCCCCCCCGAGGTGAAAACAGTGAACATGATATACGTTACACACATCCCAAAGAGGGAGCGCAAGTGCGCACTAAGGGACATCTATGCCGTAGATCCTGTCGCCCCAAAATTCAACCCATGGTCGGCTTGTCCGATCTCTTTCGATTGCAGGGACCACCCAACTAGTATCTGTCATGGAAGTTTGGTGACCTTGCACTACAAAAAAGACACATCCATGACATTTTGGGCCGAACGATTTTTTTCTGTCATGCTTATGACACTAATATGATGATAATTGTGACAAAACCCGATATCATCATAGATGTGGTGGGGGTCCTACTTCTGTTACAAAAAATCATGGCAGAAAATGGGTTTTTCGTCCTGGGCGGGCCGGTGACGCAGTTGCATAACATTCTTTGGGCCGTCCATGACGGAAAAAACCATGGTAGAAGCGAGGGCGAGGAAAATATCGGGGAGTTCCCGGTTATGGTGGGTGGTCGGGGGCCGAGCGATGCACGTTTCTCTCGTACACGTACGCGCGTGGGTGCGAGGCCTTGGGTTCAAACTGAACCCGAGCGATTGCACTGCAGGCTACGCGTTACTAAACCCGAGCGATCGATCGACCCCTTGCTGTTAACTAAACCCAAGTGATTCCTTCGCTACTGCTGCTAACTTAAGCCGATCAAACACTTCTACCTCCTTCCCTTGATGAACAGTAAGCGTTGTTGGGGGGGTTTGGATGAAAAGTTCCCGATGGGGGGTTGGATGAACAGGACCCCGTGGTAGTAGAGGCCGTTGTCGCTGGATGAACAAGACCCCGATCGATCGAGCCAGTGGATGAACAGGACCCCATGGAGGGCTGGTTGAACAGTAGCCAGTGGTGGGCTGGTTGAATAGTAGCCGGTGGAGGAGTGGTTGAACAGTAGCCCATGGAGGGGTGGTTGAACAGGACCCCACGGAGAGGGCTGGTTGAACAGTAGCCGGTGGAGGAGCGCGCGGTGGAGGCTGGATCAACTGGAGCCCGTGGATGAACAGTCGCTGGTGGAGGCTAGAGGAGGTCGGCGGTGGATGAACAGTAGCCCATGGAGGCAGTCGATGGTGGATATGAACAGTAGCCCATGGAGTCCCGTTTTGTGGTACGCCATCCCCCCGATGAACATGTCGGTGTTCTAGGAATGGGGGTCCCTAGACTTGTCGGCCTGCGGCCCACGGCGTGGCTCCACCAGGAGCCCTGTGCGGCCCATCTTCACCAGCAAGCACTCAAGACCCTTGCGAGGGGCCATGCCTCGCAAGGAGGACAACGCAAGACCTCCTCGGGGGCAGCCTCACCAGGCTGGCTCACGAGGGGCGGATGGATCAAGGCAAGGGAGACCTCGCGAGGTCCCCGTGATGTAAGCCATGATGACCAAGGCCAGGTGGGCGCCAGCGCGCGCAGTGTCCTCGTTTCCTCTTTGGTGCTAAAGAGGCAAGCTCAGGCGCGAGTCCCGATGCATCAAGCAAAGGTTTCCATATCTGTGCAACAAGACCAAGACCAGAAGGACGGTAGGACGGAGGTCGCCGTGGAGCCCAAGACGACGTCACCACCAGAGCCTTTGACACGCGAAGACTACTTTTGTCAGGATAACTTGTACAAGTTGTCCCCTATCAAACTTGGCCATTGTGGGATCCCTTCCCGCTCAGCATTTGGGAAGAGGACCAGGGCCTCTATAAATAAGACTAGCCACCACCTTAGCAAAGTGGGGGGGGGAGAGGATCATTCAGACCACCAGACACCACACAAGCTCGCCAAGCACAAGAACACCTCTCCTCAGGAGTCCGTTCTTCCCCTTGTAACTGTTCATCCTTAGCCCACGAGGCAATCCACCACACCACACTGGAGTAGGGTATTACATCGCAACGGTGGCCCGAACCAGTATAAATCTTGTGTCCCTTTGTTCTGCGAGTTTGATGCGCTAAGACTTGAGATTGTGGTGAGGACGAGAGCTAGAGGGGGAGAGATCTTTGTGTGCACCCAAGTGTTCGAACCTCAAGGGTTTTGCCGGAACCCTAAATCCGACATTTGGCGCGCCAGGTAGGGGTGCGCTGAAGCTTTCCTCCCTCTGATCCGCGCCCGTTCGCTCCACCACACCCATGTCGGACGCGTGCCGAGCGTCGGACCGCCCTCGCCACCCGTGTCGCTCAGACGGCCCCTATCGGCGGGCCTCCCCGTCGTTCTCCGTCTCTTGTTGCCAACACAACCAACCGGTCCGGCGGAAAACGAGCAGCAGGCCTCCTCACTGCACCCCTTTGTGTGGCGGGACGGCCGCACCACCACCCCGTCGCTGACTTCGGCCGGCTCGTCGTCTCATGCTCGCCGCCCACCCACAGACGCGCAGGCCATGCTGCTCATGGCACGTGAGCTCCTGTGTTACCGCCCGATTGACGACCTCTACGAGGACTGGTTGGACCGCATCGCCGAGCTCGTCAGCGCCGCGGGAGGCTCTCCTCCACCATCCCTCTCGCTGCCTCGCCGACCTCCAACTGTGGTGGATGTAGCTCATGGAGCGCCTCCGCCTCCTCTGCACCAAGACGGCGCCCTCGTGTCGAGACGCGCGGCTCATGAAGAGCCTCCGCCTCCTCCGCGTCAAGATGGCGTCCCCGCCCCAAAACGTGCAGTCCCGCGGCGTGACCCAACGCACCGTGTGCTCGCGCACGAAGAAGGAAGCAACCGAGCGGTTCCCCGGCCGCAAGAAAATGCTCCAGCGCTCCTGGCGTCATGATGAGACCGCGTGCCTCCTATGGCGGTGGTGCGCGGGCATCAAGGGCAGGCTCCGCCCCTGCAGAGAGCCCCGGTGGCCACAGCAAGCTCCCGAGCTCTCGTTCCCGAGCTGCATAGTGTCGCCTGGCCAGGCAAGTTTAAGTCGGACTTGCCTCCATGCTACGACGGCACCCCCGACCCCGTAGAATTCCTGCAGCTTTACGAGCTGAGCATCAAGGCGCCCAACGGCGACGAAAAGGTCATGGCGAACTGGTTACCCATGGCTCTCAAGGACGGCGCCCGCTCGTGGCTCCTGAACCTGCCTCCAGGCTCGATCTCCTCCTGGGGTGAGATGCACGACCGCTTCATCGCCAACTTCCAAGGCACACGCGACTGACCTCCGGCCGTGGGTGACCTGCGCTGCATCAAGCAACAGCCGGGAGAGACCCTGCATAAGTACATCCAGCGCTTCAACATCGTGCGTCTCAAGATCCCCAAGGTGACGGACAAGGCCATCATCTCAGCGTTTTCTGATGGCGTCCGTGACATCAAGATGAAGGAGGAGCTCGCTATCCATGATGAGCTGTGCACGACTTTGGAGCTGTTGAACATAGCAACCAAGTGTGCAAGAGCTGAGGAGGGACGTCTCTCCCTCCTCGATATCCCTGCTGCACATCCAGAGGAGATGAAGGCCAAGGTCAAGGACGTGAAGCGCAAAGGAGTGGCCGTACTCGCGGCAGAGCCAGACACACAGCGCGGCCGGGACCTCCCCGAGTCATCCAAGGGCAGCCGTACATTCTGCGCCTTCCACAACGTGCACAGCCACAACACCAATGATTGTCAAGAGCTCAGGGCCATTCGAGATGGACGCTGAAAGCACAAGTGCTCCCTAGGTGATTTTGATAATTGATGACAACATATCTCCTGTTGGACTAACATTTCTATCTAGCATGTTTCAGGTAAGTTCAACAATGGAGTGGCATGGACTAAAGGTTGTGGGAACTCCTTCAAGATGCTAAGGACAAAGGATTGGCTAAAGCTTCAAGCTCAAGACTCTTCATTTTACGTTTTAGTGATCCAAGATCACATTGAGTCCATAGGAAAAGCCAATACTATCAAGGAGGGATGAGGTGTTGCTTAATGATCCTCTTGCTTCATGTGCTTAATGATATGCTCCAAAACCCTCAGCTACTTTCCCACTTCCTCATATGACCTAAACCCTAAGCCAAACTCGGTCCTACCGATTCTTCCTATCCGGCGCCACCGAGTTTCACTTGTCATAAGCCACTGCCAAACCCTATCATTTCGGTCTCGCCGATGGGATCTCGGTCTCACCGAGATGGGCTTGCAAACTCTCTGTTACCCATTGCAATATTCTCGGTCCCATCGAGATATGCAATCGGTTCCACCGAGTTTGCTTGGCCAAATCTCAGTTTCACTTATTACCCAAATCGGTCCCACCGAGTTTGAGTAATCGGTCAAACCGAGTTTTGGATTTACCCTAACCTTAGCACATCGGTCCCACCGAGTTGATCCAGTCGGTCCCACCGAAATCTCTAACGGTCACTAGGTTTACATTTTCGGTCCGACCGAGCTTATCGATTTGGTCCCACCGAGATTGGAAAACTGTGTAACGGTTGGATTTTGTGTGGAGGCTATATATACCCCTCCACCTCCTTCTCATTCGATGAGAGAGCAATCAGAACACACACACCATTCCAACTCATATGTTCTGAGAAAGAACCACCTACTCATGTGTTGAGACCAAGACATTCCATTCCTACCATATGAATCTTGACCTCTAGCCTTCCCAAGTTGCTTTCCACTCAAACCCTCTTTCCACCAAATCCAAATCCTATGAGAGAGAGTTGAGTGTTGGGGAGACTATCATTTGAAGCACAAGAGCAAGGAGTTCATTACCTACACACCATTTGTTACTTCTTGGAGAGTGGTGTCTCCTAGATTGGCTAGGTGTCACTTGGGAGCCTCCGACAAGATTGTGGAGTTGAACTAAGGAGTTTGTAAGGGCAAGGATCTCGCCTACTTCGTGAAGATCTACCGCTAGTGAGGCAAGTCCTGTGTGGGCGATGGCCATGGTGGGATAGACAAGGTTGCTTCTTCGTGGACCCTTTGTGAGTGGTTGCTTCTTCGTGGACCCTTCGTGGGTGGATCCCTGTGTGGACTCGTGCAACCGTTGCCCTTGGGTGGAGCCCTGTGTGGACTCGCGCAACCGTTACCCTTCGTGGGTTGAAGTCTCCATCAACGTGGATGTAGGATAGCACCACCTATCCGAACCACGGGAAAAACATCCGTGTCTCCAATTGCGTTTGATCTCTCCAAACCCATCCCTTTACATTCTTGCAAGTTGCATGCTTTACATTCCGCTGCTCATATACTCTTTGCATGCTTGCTTGATATGTATTGTGTGTGTTGAAATTGTTCCTAAACTCCACTTAAACCGAAAAAGCTTAAAAATTGCAACTTGAGCATTATGTGTCTAATCACCCCCTCTAGACACATCTACTTCTAGATCCTACAAGTGGTATCAGAGCGTTGGTCTCCATTGCCTTGGTTTAATCACCATTGGAGGAAGATGGATGTGTCTACTCTAGGGAGTCTTAGACATAGAGTGCCTATTCTTGATGGAGAGTATTTCCATGAGTTGGAAAATGAGATGCTTGTAATCTTCAATCAATATCATTTGAACAAGTATATTGCCAGCCCTTGTGCACCTCATATTGATCCTTTGCATCCTACCCTAGATGAAGATATTGACATGATTCGCAATCTTAGAACTATTGAGCTCATCATTAGAGGATTGCCCAAAAATTTGATTGCCAGTTTGCCTACTCACAATTGTGCCTATACCATATGGAAATTTCTTGAGGAACTATTTCCCGATTATTCCTTGAAAACTTTGGATGAAATTCTCCATAAATCTATTGCCTTGAGTAAGATGAACTCTAGTGATCCTAGTTTTGGTAAATATCTGTTTGAACTTGCCAATCTTAAGCATGCTAAAGGAGATGTTGGAATCATTAATGATATCATATTCGAAGCTATAAGAATTCATAAAAATAACCACTTTGATCATTTATCTAATGAATTACCCTCTCTAGGAAATGATGAGTCACAAGATCATGATGAACATGAATATTATGATGATGATGATAGTGACTTCGATCTTGATGATGCAATGAGACATTTTGGTCTTATGGCAAATCTTCGGGGATATGAATCCGGAGGAAAGGAATGGGTTCTTGATAGTGGATGTACTGATCATATGACCGGAGATGAAGAGATGTTTTGTGAGCTTGCTGAAAACAACGGCCCTCGAAAATATGTCACCTTTGGTGATAATTCAAAGGGTAAAGTGGTTGGCCTTGGTAAGGTGGCCATCTCACATGATAGTTCCATTCAAAATGTCATGCTCGTTGAATCTCTTGGCTACAACTTACTTTCAGTATCTAGACTTTGCTGATTTCGGTTTGAATGTCCTATTTACTGAGGTAGATTGCCAAGTATTTCGTCGAGACAATCATAAAATGGTCTTTACGGGTATGCGTAGAGGTGATCTTTACATTGTCGATTTCTCTAAAAAGGCACAACCTAAAACTTGCTTTGTTGCTAAATCCTCAAAAGGTTGGTTGTGGCATAGACGACTAGGTCACGTTGGCATGAGAAACCTTGACAAGCTTATTAAAGGAAATCATATCCTTGGAGTTAACGATGTCATATTTGATAAGGATAGACTTTGCAGTGCTTGTCAAGCAGGTAAACAGGTTGGAGGAAGACATCCCGTGAAGAACATCATGACCACAAGGAGGCCACTCGAGCTACTTCACATGGATCTTTTTGGTCCCAACGCCTACAAGAGTCTCGGTGGAAATTCTTTTGGTCTAGTTATAGTTGATGATTTTTCAAGATTTACGTGGGTGTTCTTTCTTAATGACAAGTCACAGGTCCAGAAGATCTTCAGAAACTTCGCTAGGAAGGCCCAAAATCAGTTTGATGTGAAGATCAAGAAGGTTCGGAGTGACAACGGAACGGAGTTCAAGAACGCAAATGTGGACACCTTTCTTGACGAAGAAGGGATTTCACACGAGTTCTCGGCTACGTACACACCTCAACAAAATGGAGTTGTTGAGAGGAAGAACCGGACGCTCATCGAAATGGCAAGAACGATGCTTGATGAATACAAGACACCAAAGCACTTTTGGGCAGAAGCGGTTGAGACAGCTTGTCACGCAACAAATCGCTTATATCTTCACAAGCTACTCGGCAAGACGGCATACGAGCTTCTAACCAGTAACAAACCCCAAGTTGGATACTTTCGAGTATTCGGCTCAAAGTGCTACATTCTTGATAAGCATCATCGTTCAAAGTTTGCTCCTAAAACTCATGAAGGTTTTCTACTTGGTTATGGCTCAAACTCTCACACTTACCGTGTCTACAACAATTTCACCCGAAAGGTTGAAGAGACGGTAGATGTGAAGTTTGATGAATCTAATGGCTCGCAAGTAGAGCAATTGCCAATTGATGTAGGAGACAAAGACTCTTTAGAAGCAATTCAAGACTTGTCCATCGGCAAAATTCGTCCAACGGAGGTGACGGAGAGTACTTCATCCGTCCAAGTGGAAGCTTCTACTTCACGACAAGGTGAACCAAGAATCGACACGGAAGCATCCACAAGTGGGACACACCAAGATGAAGAAAACGAGGAAGTACGTCAAGATGAACATCAACAACCTCCTTCTCCACCACGACAAGAGAACGACGATGTCAACAATGAAGAAGGCCAAGAAGAAGAACAAGATGAAGAAGATGTTCAACGAAGACCCAAGCAAAAGCTCTCACGAGTTCGAGCAAGAATTGCCAAAGATCATCCCGTCGAGCAAATCCTCAATGATATACAAACCAGGAGAATCACTCGCTCAAAAACTCGTTTAGCTAACTTTTGTGAAAACTATTCATTCATCTCTAGCATTGAACCAATGAAGGTTGAAGAAGCATTGGAAGATCCGGATTGGATAAACGCTATGCATGAAGAGCTACATAATTTTGAGAGAAACCAAGTTTGGACATTGGTTGAGAAGCCCGACAACAACCACAACATCATTGGTACCAAATGGGTGTTTCGCAACAAGCAAGATGAAGATGGACAAGTGGTTCGCAACAAAGCACGTCTCGTCGCCCAAGGGTACACACAAGTCGAAGGTATGGACTATGGTGAGACGTATGCTCCCGTTGCTAGACTTGAGTCCATTCGCATCTTACTTGCCTATGCTAATCACAATAATATCACTTTGTACCAAATGGACATTAAAAGTGCTTTTCTAAATGGAGAAATAGAGGAGGAAGTTTATGTCAAACAACCTCCCGGCTTTGTCAATCCTAAGAAACCAAATCATGTTTACAAACTTCACAAAGCTCTTTATGGTCTTAAACAAGCTCCTAGAGCATGGTATAAATGCTTGACCAAGTTCCTTACTACAAGTGGTTTTGAAATTGGTAAAATTGATTCTACTCTTTTTACTAAAAGGGTTAATGGAGAACTATTTGTATGCCAAATTTATGTTGATGACATCATATTTGGTTCAACTAACCCTCTCTTTAGTGAAAAGTTTGGAAAGCTAATGTCAGAGAAGTTTGAGATGTCTATGATGAGTGAACTCAAATTCTTTCTCGGGTTGCAAATCAAGCAAACTAAGGAAGGTACATTTATCTCTCAAACAAAGTACACCAAGGACTTATTCAAGAAGTTCAATATGCAAGAATGCAAAGGTATGTCTACACCCATGCCTACTAGTGGACATAATGATTTGACCAAAGATGGTGAACCTGTTGATCAAAAGGTTTATCGCTCTATGATTGGTTCATTCTTATACCTATGTGCTTCACGTCCCGATATTATGCTAAGTGTGTGCATGTGTGCACGATATCAAGCTGCTCCTAAAGATTGTCATCTTAAGGCTGTGAAAAGGATAGTGAGATATTTAATCCATACACCAAATTTTGGCATTTGGTATCCTAAGAGGTCTTCGTTTGATCTTGTTGGCTATTCTGACTCGGATTATGCCGGAGACAAGGTTGATAGAAAGTCCACTTCGGGTACTTGTCAATTTCTTGGCAGATCTCTTGTGTCTTGGTCTTCCAAGAAACAAAACTCGGTATCCTTATCCACCGCCGAAGCGGAATACATTGCCGCTGGTTCATGTTGCGCTCAATTACTTTGGATGACCCAAACTCTTAAAGATTATGGGATTTATGTGAAACATGTTCCACTGCTTTGTGACAATGAAAGTGCTATCAAAATTGGTCATAATCCTGTACAACATTCTCGAACTAAGCATATTGAAGTTCATCATCATTTCATTCGAGATCATGTTGCTAAGGGTGACATCAATCTTAAGCATGTTCGCACCGACAAGCAATTAGCGGATATATTTACTAAACCACTTGATGAGAAAGTATTTTGCAGGTTGAGAGGAGAATTGAACATCATTTATGCTTCGAACTTGGAGTAGAAACTCCATTGGATACATGCAAGACATGAGCTTATAACTAATCCATGATATATCTCTTATGATAACTATCTTATGTCTTGGATATATTTGCACCTTGCATGTTGTCTAACCCATGTAGGTGCTTGGTTGAATCTAATTCCATGAGATTGCGACTCACTCATATCTTGAGCAATCTCTACATCACCAAGACTCTACACAATAGTGGTTGAAGACAGGGAAGCACAAAACCACTCAAACATATCCTTTGACAAATTCGATGTTAAGCTTCATGATTGTCATTTTTGGATACACAAGTGCTCTTCCTTGCAAGAACTAACCCATGTAGGCAGATGAACTCAAACTCCAAGTGGTGCTCCCAACTCTTGATGAACTACATCAACCTTGAGCACCCACACAAGTTCAACTACATGAGCAAGAACCACACCACCACCCAAGGTATGTTATTCCATCTTAGAGAAGCTTTACTCCAAGACATGAGTCAAAGCAACTCAACAAGATGTGAATACATCAAGATGCTTAAACGAAAAATGGTCACCCCATTTTGAGCTTAAACGATGAGTATGACCTATGATGAAGTGTTCTCACTTGACTCCTAAGTCAATATACTCTAACATAGGTGACTATGTCACCGCTCAATTCTAGATGAAGTTCTCTTGTGTTCTTTTCTGAGTTATTGCATTTGTCCCTTGCATATTTGTTTCCTTTTTTTTCAATCAAACACAAAAACTTCATCTAGAAACTTTCACTCTTTTCTTTTTTGGTTCTTGTTCTGCATATTTCTGCATCAAATTCATTGCAAATCTTTGTGAGATCTTACTTGACTAGTGAGCTGAGGTGACAAGTGTTTTTCTCTGTGATGAACTCGGTTTCACCGAAATGCCATTTTCGGTCCGAGCGAATCCCTTCGGTACTACCGAAACATGCCACTCGATGCCACCGATTTCGCAACAGGAAAAACAGTTTGCCACATATTCTATATTTCTTCTGATCCAGCTCCACTCAATGAATCTTGTCTTCTACAAGCATCACAGTTTTATTCCCTACTTTGTACTGAATCTCAAGGACCAAACCTATTCGACGGATTCCAGGAAATACCTTCTTGGAAATTGATGTCAAAGGGGGAGAGAGAGATCACATCAAAGCTTATCATCAGGGAGAGAGAGATCACATCAAAGCTTATCATCAGGGAGAGAGAGATCACATCAAAAGCTTATCACCTACAAAGGAGAAAGTACTAAGGGGGAGAGAACACTCAAGGATCCCATATATTAAGGGGGAGAAAGAAATCTCCAAGGGGGAGAGAATACTCAAGGATCCCAGATGCTTGATGTTCAAGAGGAGAGATGCCACATGTCTTTTTGGGGGAAAGACATGTTCATATGAACTCATTTGAATTAAGTTCTATTCATATCTTTCAGCTCTGATTTTTTGTTTCCTATCTTCTCCCAATATCCCATGTACGATTCAGGGGGAGCAAGACACCTAAGGAAAGGAAATCAGTCAAATTCATTGCATATCTTTATTCTTGGGGACATGTTGAATTCAATGTGGTACCTTGTACTCACTCTCTACATGTCATCTCAGTCTTGGTATTCTTGTGGTTTCTTTTGTTTGCTCTGGCTAGTGGATGTAGCTCATGGAGCGCCTCCGCCTCCTCCGCACCAAGACGGCGCCCTCGCGTCGAGACGCGCGGCTCATGAAGAGCCTTCGCCTCCTCCGCGTCAAGATGGCGTCCTCGCCCCATAACGTGCAGTCCCGCGGCGTGACCCAACGCGCCGTGTGCTCGCGCACGAAGAAGGAAGCTACCGAGAGGTTCCCCGGCCGCAAGAAAACGCTCCAGCGCTCTTGGCGTCATGACGAGACCGCGTGCCTCCTGTGGCGGTGGTGCGCGGGCATCAAGGGCAGGCTCCGCCCCTGCAGAGGGCCCCGGTGGCCACCGCAAGCTCCTGAGCTCTCGTTCCCGAGCTGCGTAGCGTCGCCTGGCCAGGCAAGTTTAAGTCGGACTTGCCTCCATGCTACGAAGGCACCCCCGACCCCGTAGAGTTCCTGCAGCTTTACGAGCTGAGCATCAAGGCGCCCAACGGCGACGAAAAGGTCATGGCGAACTGGTTACCCATGGCTCTCAAGGACGGCGCCCGCTCGTGGCTCCTGAACCTGCCTCCAGGCTTGATCTCCTCCCGGGGTGAGATGCACGACCGCTTCGTCGCCAACTTCCAAGGCACACGCGACCGACCTCCGGCCGTGGGTGACCTGCGCTGCATCAAGCAACAGCCGGGAGAGACCCTGCAGAAGTACATCCAGCGCTTCAACAGCGTGCGTCTCAAGATCCCCAAGGTGACGGACAAGGCCATCATCTCAGCATTTTCTGATGGCGTCCGTGACATCAAGATGAAGGAGGAGCTCGCTATCCATGATGAGCTATGCACGACTTTGGAGCTGTTGAACATAGCAACCAAGTGTGCAAGAGCTGAGGAGGGACGTCTCTCCCTCCTCGATATCCCTGCTGCACATCCAGAGGAGATGAAGGCCAAGGTCAAGGACGTGAAGCGCAAAGGAGTGGCCGTACTCGCGGCAGAGCCAGACACACAGCGCGGCCGGGACCTCCCCGAGTCGTCCAAGGGCAGCCGTACATTCTGTGCCTTCCACAACGTGCACAGCCACAACACCAACGATTGTCAAGAGCCCAGGGCCATTCGAGATGGACGCTGAAAGCACAAGTGCTCCCTAGGTGATTTTGATAATTGATGACAACATATCTCCTGTTGGACTAACATTTCTATCTAGCATGTTTCAGGTAAGTTCAACAATGGAGTGGCATGGACTAAAGGTTGTGGGAACTCCTTCAAGATGCTAAGGACAAAGGATTGGCTAAAGCTTCAAGCTCAAGACTCTTCATTTTACGTTTTAGTGATCCAAGATCACATTGAGTCCATAGGAAAAGCCAATACTATCAAGGAGGGATGAGGTGTTGCTTAATGATCCTCTTGCTTCATGTGCTTAATGATATGCTCCAAAACCCTCAGCTACTTTCCCACTTCCACATATGACCTAAACCCTAAGCCAAACTCGGTCCTACCGATTCTTCCTATCCGGCGCCACCGAGTTTCACTTATCATAAGCCACTGCCAAACCCTAATCATTTCGGTCTCACCGATGGGATCTCGGTCTCACCGAGATGGGCTTGCAAACTCTCTGTTACCCATTGCAATATTCTCGGTCCCACCGAGATATGCAATCGGTTCCACCGAGTTTGCTTGGCCAAATCTCAGTTTCACTTATTACCCAAATCGGTCCCATCGAGTTTGAGTAATCGGTCAAACCGAGTTTTGGATTTACCCTAACCTTAGCACATCGGTCCCACCGAGTTGATCCAGTCGGTCCCACCGAAATCTCTAACGGACACTAGGTTTACATTTTCGGTCCGACCGAGCTTATCGATTCGGTCCCACCGAGATTGGAAAACTGTGTAACGGTTGGATTTTGTGTGGAGGCTATATATACCCCTCCACCTCCTTCTCATTCGATGAGAGAGCCATCAGAACACACACACCATTCCAACTCATATGTTCTGAGAAAGAACCACCTACTCATGTGTTGAGACCAAGACATTCCATTCCTACCATATGAATCTTGATCTCTAGCCTTCCCAAGTTGCTTTCCACTCAAACCCTCTTTCCACCAAATCCAAATCCTACGGGAGAGAGTTGAGTGTTGGGGAGACTATCATTTGAAGCACTAGAGCAAGGAGTTCATTACCTACACACCATTTGTTACTTCTTGGAGAGTGGTGTCTCCTAGATTGGCTAGGTGTCACTTGGGAGCCTCCGACAAGATTGTGGAGTTGAACGAAGGAGTTTGTAAGGGCAAGGAGATCGCCTACTTCGTGAAGATCTACCGCTAGTGAGGCAAGTCCTGTGTGGGCGATGGCCATGGTGGGATAGACAAGGTTGCTTCTTCGTGGACCCTTTGTGGGTGGTTGCTTCTTCGTGGACCCTTCGTGGGTGGAGCCCTGTGTGGACTCGCGCAACCGTTGCCCTTGGGTGGAGCCCTGTGTGGACTCGCGCAACCGTTACCCTTCGTGGGTTGAAGTCTCCATCAACGTGGATGTAGGATAGCACCACCTATCCGAACCACGGGAAAAACATCCGTGTCTCCAATTGCGTTTGATCTCTCCAAACCCTTCCCTTTACATTCTTGCAAGTTGCATGCTTTACATTCCGCTGCTCATATACTCTTTGCATGCTTGCTTGATATGTATTGTGTGTGTTGAAATTGTGCCTAAACTCCACTTAAACCGAAAAAGCTTAAAAATTACAACTTGAGCATTATGTGTCTAATCACCCCCCTCTAGACACATCTACTTCTAGATCCTATAGACGCTTCAGTCGACGCCCTGAGCGCAGTTACCAGGGCTACGGCCGAGGAAGTGGACGAGGTGGAGGACGTTGGGATGTCCGGGGGCCCCGCCTGGAGTGGTGCGACCCGCCTCGCAAGGACCGCTGGTAGGACCAGCCTTGTGAGGGCACTTGGAGGGACCAGCCTCGCGAGGACCATCCTCAGGGCAATCCTGGCCTCCCTCCGCCACCGCCACCGCCAAGGAGGAACGACGACCACTAATAGGACGAAGGGGCTAGGGGCTTCTAGGAGCCGCGCACCATCGCTTGCATCTTGGGTGGTGCTCAGGCCCCGGCTTCCCAATGCATCTTCAAGCAATTCTCTCGCGAGGTGAATGCAGCCCTCCCCAAGCTCGTGGCCACACGCCTGCTCAGATGGCCCATGTACGCCATCACCTTTAGCTCGGCAGACCAACTCAAATGCGCGACAACCGCTGGCGTCCTCCCGATGCTCTGTTCACCCGGCATTAGCAATGTCCAAGTCACCAAGACCCTCATCGATAGAGGCGCAGGGCTCATTGTCCTGTCTGTCGAGATGTTCGACAGCCTTCAAGTGCCATAAGATCAGCTTCAGCCCACCAAGCCCTTCTCAAGAGTGACTGACGGCTCCACCACCCCGATAGGGCAAGTTTGTCTGCCGGTCACCTTTGGTCAGCGCGACAACTACCACATCAAGCTCGTCTACTTCAACGTCGCCCACATCTGCCTGCCGTACAATGCCATCCTCGGGTACCCAGCGCTGGCCAAATTCATGGCAATCACCCACCATGGCTACAACGTCCTCAAGATGCCGGGAAGCGGCGGAATCATCACAGTCCCCTACGAAGAAAGAGACGCGACGTGCTCCCTCGAGCGCGCCTTCCAAGCCGTAGCAGTCGAAGACCCTGACAACGCGTGTGTGCAGAACCCTCCTGAGGCCAACCCCAAGAAGAAGAAATAGCTACTCTGCACTGGGCATTAGGGGAGCGGCGCCTCTGGCAGCGCCACCTCAGGATCGGCGCCCGCGCCTGGGGCGCCTCCCTCCCTCGCATAGGAAGGCGGGCCCGGCGCCCTCCTCGGGCAGGGCTCGGGGGCTCTCTTCTGGAGGGCCTTAGACCTGGCTAAGATCATGAGGGAGGCGCTCAAGCGCCACGTGGAGGCGTGCTTCGCGGCACGTTTCCCTTAGGAGGGCACCGGGCGAGGAGCGTCCGGTGCTGAGGAGTTCATTGTCAAGACCACTCAGGAGCTTCGGGAAGCAAGGGCAATGTGCGGCGACCACCGCCCACCTGGTGTAGCTCCCCACCTAGGTGAGGGTGGTGAGCTGCACGTCTGCGTCGACATCCCAGGGCTCAATAGGGTCGCGTGCTGGTCGGTGTGAGGGTCCACCTCACAGCTATGTGCGCATGTTGTTCGGCCTGCCAGGTGCCGCAGCCGCCTTCCAGTGCAATCTACGGAGCATCTTGGCGACCCAGGAAGCCAGGCATCACGTGGTCCTGGTGGAGATGGAGACGATCCTTAGGAGGCCACCAGAGCCCCCAGAGCCTCCCGAGGCTCAGTGTCTCGACGGCTTGTGAGGAGCGACTTCTTTAGCGCGCTCCTTCAGCTACCCCAACATTCCTTTGACAACCAAACCAGGTGACGTTTTCCAAGTTCATTCAGCTGGGAGCGCCCCTCGGGCTGCATTATTCCCAGGTCGCATGGGCCTGTCCTTGTGGCATGTATCCACTTGCATATTTAGTTTACCCTGTTGGGGGCGCCCCTCGGACCGCACCTTCCCCAGGCCGCTCGGTTCCGACCCAGTGGCATGTATCGTTCTTGCATTTACCTAAGCTAGTTTGCTTTCCATGCATAAGCTACCTATCATCACTACCTGCTTGTTTGCTGCCCACCACGGGAGCCGCGCGCCGATCGTCTTTCTTCAGGATCCTTCGCATAAGAAGGCTAGGCACGGCGTTTGTGCTTGGGTCCGTCCCTGCAACATCGATAAATCCAGCGGCTGAGATCTATCTGGCGGTCCGGCCCCGTTCACGGCACCTCCTGGGGTCGTTGGTGCTTGGCCTTCTCGCGCGATAACCTCAGGAGATTTGATCGGCGCAGGTTGTCTAACCATCTCGCAGGACCACCGCAGTCAACAAGAACCAAGACCAGGCACAACCCGCCTTGAGGTAGGGCCTCGTGAGTCCCGCGCTGGCTCACGAGTGCCCAGACACACCTCGTCTAGCCCTACCATGCTAGCCACGTGTCCGGGCGGGGCTGTACACACCCCAGGGTCTCTCCGCTGTAGGGAGTCCCCTCCCACATGCCAGTGGAAGCACCATGCTCCGCGCTGGCAGTCGACACTACCGAGGAGCAGCTAGGTCTGTGCAAGTACAGAAGCGCTATGCTCCGCGCTAGTGATAAACAACTGAGGGCGGCCTCACGGCCGTATCAACCTCAGGGAGCCTCCGAGCTCAGTGTCTGGCCTGAGCGCAACACCTCCCCTCGGGAGAGTCGTGCGAGGGGGTTGGGCACGGGGGCAGCGCTTGGGTCATGCCCAAGCATACGCCACCCTGCTAGGTCCCTCGGACCTGGTCGTCGCGCGCCCTCCCAAGCGGAGCCAAGGTACGGAGGTCGTTTGAACGTCAAGGGGGACTCCTGAGCATCGCGACTCAGGAGCCTAACTGACCACTTAGCCCCTCACTCCTTGGTTCATTCTATTGATCCGGATGGCCCAATGGCGGCTGAGGTATGCGTGGGGTCGGGCCCTGCCGACATAGAACACTAGGCCTACTCCCAGATTTCCTTTCTGTAAGATGTTTGCACGTCAAGGGGGACTCCTGAGCATCGTGACTCGGGAGCCTAACTTACCACATAACCCCTCACTCCTTGGTCCATCCTGGTGATCCGGACAGCCCAATGGCGGCTGAGGTATGCGCGGGGTCGGGCCCTGCTGACGTAGAACGTAAAGCAAATGGAAAGGAAATTGTAGAATTTCAAAGCAAATATTACAAGACATATTGTTCTCCTGAAACCAAATGCAAGTTCAATGCCTCTACGAGGCATGGTGTGTATTGCAGAAACTAAACAGGAAAGGAGCCGTCAGCAAGTCATCTCATCATTCCCGGACACCGCCGTCAGCCACAAGGGATGCTTCTCCTGTAGCGGCGTTGCCCTCGCCCGCACCACCCGCCGGAGTTGCAAGATCGGCAGCACTGCCAGTTGAAGGCACGAGATCGAAGGCGCGGAACATCTTCAGCAGGGCCTCCACCTGGCTCTTCATGGCTTCGGCAGTAGCTGTGTAGTGCTTGGCGTCCACAGGTTCCAGCAGCTCGTCAAGGTGGGCGGTGGGATCGTGTTGGAGATATTACTACTAGGTATAAACCGACAATGAGGGGCCGGGTTATGCCCACAATGAGTTAGTCATGTTTGAAGCCCATGAATACAAGAAGTATGGCGCTTTGTGGAGGAGATTTAACATGAAGGCCCAGGGCCCAAAGGTGGATTAGGGCCCATAGACATAAACTGTCATATGATATGTAACTTATGTTGTAAGGAAAGGAAAGGTAGACACCGAGCCGGGCACGTTTATGAACCGGCCTCGGGATTCGGTAAACCGCCGGGGGTCAACCTGTGTATATAAAGGGACGACCCGGCGGCGGTTAAGGGTTAGACAAAAACAATAACTCGAGAGCCAGGCAAAGCGGATTCGCTCCCTGGTCACCAAAACCCTAGCAATTCCATCATAACTGGACATAGGCTTTTACCTTCATCGTAAGGGGCCGAACCAGTATAATTCCTCGCGTCCCTTGTTTGCTTTAACCCCTTCAAGCTAACCCGCCGCAATGGCTCCACGACTAAGTCCTTTCACGAGGACATCTGCTGTGACAAAACCATGATAGTTGGCGCCCACTGTGGGGCTATCGCACGATGGTTTCGAGTTCTTGAAGGGCAGCTTCGAAGGACTCAAGGGATATGCTGTGGGTCGGATGACCAAGAGTCGTCGCGACAAGCTCTACATCGATGATGCAGGTTGGGGCCCCAAGGCCGACTCGATTTAGTACGGGTACCGGGTCCCCTTTGGTGGAATACATGTTTACATTGGCGAGATCGGCAAACTGGGCCCTGAGCCGGACATCTGCATTGACATCGTCGAGTCGGCTCAGCGTGCAAGACCTGCCCGAGTTCAGCCTGCCGTAAAGCATGCCTTTGTGGGAGTCATCCACGGAGCGGGATCTGAGGATAGGTCGGCATCTGGTGACGAAACCATCGTCTACTCTGATGACGAGTCTTCAACCGGAGAGACCGAGTCGCTATATCAACTGCATGATGGCCGGATTAGTGGTGGTTCTGATGGCGATAGTATTCCGGACCTCCCTAATCCGCCGAGTTGAGTTGCGATCTTCATGGCTGGTACACAAATGGCGCAACATTCTTCTACCGCCGCAGAAGTGATTTCCGGTTTAGCAGCTGCAACACTAGCTGGGGCGGGGGGCTCTCCTCCACCGCCGGCTAAGGCTTTGTCCGATTTATTCGACACTTTGGCAATGTTGCTAGCAGCTGAGGTTGATGCGGCGAATCAGGATCAGCATAACGCGGAAATTGCAAAGGTCAAGGATCAGATAGCTCAAGCTAAGGTAGATCTGGCAGCGGAGAACACCAAGATAGCCGCTGAGCGGGCCGGATTAGAGGCACAGGCCTGTCGGCTTATGCTGGATCAGAGTGCGTCAGATGATGTCATGAGGAGAAGATACCGGTCTCACCTGCCGCCGGTCTACGAGGGAAGGAACCTCTTTAACACGCCAGGAGCAGGTACTGGCAACCAGCCAGTGGTAAACCGGGTGGAGGCACCTGGAACAGGGGCGCCGGTTCAGCCACGCACAATGGATCTGCCTCATCAGAACAATGTCCCATCAAAGCACGTCTGAACGCCTCCGGGTCATTACTCTAACCCGTTGGATAACATCGTTGCCGCCGCTTCACGATTGGCAGCTCTCCCGATCGATGACGAGTCTCCAGTAGCAGTTGAAACACGGCGGGCTAGGGAGCTCCTTCAGACATCTTTGACTCAGCAGTAGGCTTATTCACACAGTCGTGAGAGGATTCATTCCATGCCCCATCCAAGTCGGAGCTATAGCAGGCATATTGATGAACCGGCCGTATCAAGCAGTGCACGAAACCGTAACCCGCCACGATGTCATAACCTGGCGGGCGGCGGTGCTAATGCCCAAGATGTGGTGGATCACGGTACAACACGTCGATAAGCCGAGTTAGCAGCGCAGTACGCATCCCGTCAGCTTACTCCAGTTCGTCCAACTACTTCGGTGGAACCAGGCATGGTTTTCAGTTCTTTGGGGGTGCTGTGTCTTACCCCGGCCATGCGCAACGTGCGGCTGCGCAAGGATTTCAAGGGTCCTCGTAAGGTGCCCAATTACACTGCCTATTTACCCCCTGAGTCATGGGTTGAGATCTATGAGATGGCGATGGAGATGCTGGACGTGGATGATGCAGCATGTGCTAAGCACTTCACCATGATGTTCGAAGGGACAACTCATACTTGGTTAAAAAGTTTACCAGCTAACTCCATTGGATCATGGGCGGAGTTAAAAAGCCAGTTTATCCAGAATTTCAAAGCTACATGCAAACAGCCCATGTCAATTGTGGACTTAGCCGCTGATGTCTACTACACAACCTTCTTCTTGTATACGTTGCTGGGCCTCCAAATGCAGTGGTTTGTAGGACAGTAGCAAATTTCCCTCAAGTGGATGACCTAAGGTTTATCAATCCATAGGAGGCGTAGGATGAAGATGGTCTCACTCAACCAACCCTGCAACCAAATAACAAAGAGTCTCTTGTGTCCCCAACAAACCCAATACAATGGTAAATTGTATAGGTGCACTAGTTCGGCGAAGAGATGGTGATACAAGTGCGATATGGATGGTAGATAATGGTTTTTGTAATCTAAAAATATAAAAACAGCAAGGTAACTAGTGATAAAAGTGAGCGTAAACGGTATTGCAATGCTAGGAAACAAGGACTAGGGTTCATACTTTCACTAGTGTAAGTCCTCTCAACAATAATAACATAATTGGATCACATAACTATCCCTCAACATGCAACAAAGAGTCACTCCAAAGTCACTAATAGCGGAGAACAAACGAAGAGATTATGGTAGGGTACGAAACCACCTCAAAGTGATTCTTTCAAATCAATCCGTTGGGCTATTCCTATAGGTGTCACAAACAGCCCTAGAGTTTGTACTAGAATAACACCTTAAGACACAAATCAATCAAAACCCTAATGTCACCTAGATACTCCAATGTCACCTCAAGTATCCGTGGGTATGATTATACGACAAGCATCACACAATCTCAGATTCATCTATTCAACTAACACATAGAACCTCAAAGAGTGCCCCAAAGTTTCTACCAGAGAATCACGACGAAAACATGTGCCAACCCCTATGCATAGGTTCATGGGCGGAACCGGCAAGTTTATCACCAAAACATACATCAAGTGAATCACGTGATATCCCATTGTCACCACAGATACGCACGACAAGACATACATCAAGTGTTCTCAAATCTTTAAATATTCAATCCGATAAGATAACTTAAAAGGGGAAACTCAATCCATTACAAGAGAGTAGAGGGGGAGAAGAAACATCATAGGATCCAACTATAATAGCAAAGCTCGCGATACATCAAGATCGTATCACCTCAAGAACACGAGAGAGAGAGAGAGAGAGAGATCAAACAGATAGCTATTGGTACATACCCTCAGCCCCGAGGGAGAACTACTCCCTCATCGTCATGGAGAGCACCAGGATGATGAATATGGCCACCGGAGAGGGATTGCCCCCTCCGGCAGGGTGCTGGAACGGGTCTAGATTGGCTTTCGGTGGCTACAAAGGCTTCTGGTGGCGGAACTCCCGATCTATTGTGCTCCCAGATGTTATTAGGGTATATGGAGATATATAGGCGGAAGAAGTACGCCAGGGGGGCCACGAGGGGCCCACGAGGGTGGAAGCGCGCCCAGGGGGTGGGTGCGCCCCCCTACCTCGTGGCCTCCTCAAAGCTTCCCTTATGTGGACTCCAAGTCTTCTAGGCTTCTTTTGATCCAAAAATAAGTTCCGTGAAGTTTCAGGTCAATTGGACTCCATTTGATTTTCCTTTTCTGTGATATTCTAAAACAAGGAAAAAATAGAAACTGGCACTGGGCTCTGGGTTAATTGGCTAGTCCCAAAAATCATATAAAATAGCATATAAATGCATATAAAACATCCAAGATTGATAATATAATAGCATGGAACAATCAAAAATTATAGATACGTTGGAGACGTATCAGCATCCCCAAGCTTAATTCCTGCTCATCCTCGAGTAGGTAAATGATAAAAACAGAATTTTTGATGTGGAATGCTACCTAACATATTTCTCTAAGTAATTCTTCTTTATTGTGGCAAGAATATTTCAGATCCATAAGATTCAAGACAAAAGTTTAATATTGACATAAAAAAATAATACTTCAAGCATACTAACCAAGTAATCATGTCTTCTCAAAATAACATGGCCAAAGAAAGTTAGCCCTACAAAATCATATAGTTTGGCTATGCTCTATCTTCACCACATAAAATATTTAAATCATGCACAACCCCGATGACTAGCCAAGCAATTGTTTCATACTTTTGATGTTCTCAAACTTTTTCAATCTTCACGCAATACATGAGCGTGAGCCATGGACATAGCACTATACTGCCTCCTTCCATCTATATAGGGCCTAATGCGTTTTTCGATGCTAACTTTGACTAAATGTTAGAGCAACAATATATGACATGCAACTTACACAAAGCATATCGTCAAATTCGTATGTAAAAGGAGGTTTCAATGATATAATTTTCATATTGTGCATGTCATGTACTATTAATCTTATCAATAGTCAAAGACGGTCTTGAAAAACGCATTAGGCCCTATATAAATGGAAGGAGGGAGTAGGTGGAATAGAATGGTGGTTGTGGAGAAGACAAAAAAAGAAAAGATAGTCTCACATCAACTAGGCGTATCAATGGGTATGGAGATGCCTATCAATAGATATCAATGTGAGTGAGTAGGGATTGCCATGCAACGGATGCACTAGAGCTATAAGTGTATGAAAGCTCAAAAAAAGAAACTAAGTGGGTGTGCATCCAACTTGCTTGCTCACAAAGACCTAGGTCATTTTGAGGAAGCCCATCATTGGAATATACAAGCCAAGTTCTATAATGTAAAATTCCCACTAGTATATGAAAGTGACGACATAGGAGACTCTCTATCATGAAGATCATGGTGCTACTTTGAAGCACAAGTGTGGTAAAAGGATAGTAGCATTGCCCCTTCTCTCTTTTTCTCTCATTTTTTATTTTTTTTATTTGGGCCTTCTCTTTTTTTATGGCCTCTTTTCTCTTTTTTTTTATTTGGGCTTCTTTGGCCTCTTTTATTTATTTATTTTCGTCCGGAGTCTCATCCCGACTTGTGGGGGAATCATAGTCTCCATCATCCTTTCCTCACTGGGACAATGCTCTAATAATGATGATCATCACACTTTTATTTACTTACAACTCAAGAATTACAACTCGATACTTAGAACAAGATATGACTCTATATGAATGCCTCCGGCGGTGTACCGGGATGTGCAATGATTCATGAGTGACATGTATGAAAGAATTATGAACGGTGGCTTTGCCACAAATACAATGTCAACTACATGATCATGCAAAGCAATATGACAATGATGAAGCATGTCATATTAAATGGAATGGTGGAAAGTTGCATGGCAATATATCTCGGAATGGCTATGAAAATACCATAATAGGTAGGTATGGTGGCTATTTTGAGGAAGGTATATGGTGGGTTTATGGTACCAACGAAAGTTGCGCGGTACTAGAGAGGCTAGCAATGGTGGAAGGGTGAGAGTGCGTATAATCCATGGACTCAACATTAGTCATAAAGAACTCACATACTTATTGCAAAAATCTATTAGTTATCGAAACAAAGTACTACGCGCATGCTCCTAGGGGGATAGATTGGTAGTAAAAGACCATCGCTCATCCCCGACCGCCACTCATAAGGAAGACAATCAATAAATAAATCATGCTCCGACTTCATCACATAACGGTTCACCATACGTGCATGCTACGGGAATCACAAACTTCAACACAAGTATTTCTCAAATTCACAACTACTCAACTAGCATGACTTTAATATCACCATCTTCATATCTCAAAACAATTATCAAGTATCAAACTTCTCATAGTATTCAATGCACTCTATATGAAAGTTTTTACTATATGCCTCTTGGATGCCCATCATATTAGGAATAGTTTCATAACCAAAGCAAACTACCATGTTGTTCTAAAGACTCTAAAAATAATATAAGTGAAGGATGAGAGTTCATCTATTTCTATAAAATAAAACCACCACTGTGCTCTAAAAAGATATAAATGAAACAATAGAGCAACAACAAACTACTCCAAAAGATATAAGTGAAGATCAATGAGTAGTCGAATAATTATGCAACTATGTGAAGACTCTCTAACATTAAAGAATTTCAGATCTTGGTATTTTATTCAAACAGCAAGAAAAACTATATAATATCACGCTCCAAGCAAAACACATATCATGTGGTAAATAAAAATATAGCTCCAAGTAAAGTTACCGATGAACGAAGACGAAAGAGGGGATGCCTTCCAGGGCATCCCTAAGCTTAGGCTTTTTGGTGTCCTTGAATTTTACCTTGGGGTGCCATGGTCATCCCCAATCTTAGGTTCTTGCAACTCCTTGTACCATAATCCATCAAATCTTTACCCAAAACTTGAAAACTTCACAACACAAAACTTAAATAGAAAACTCGTAAGTACCGTTAGTATAAGAAAATAAATCACCACTTAGGTACTGTTGTGAACACATTCTAAATTCATATTGGTGTAATATCTACTGTATTCAAACTTATCTATGGCTCATAACCTCCGATACTACTCATACATTCATCAAAATAAGCAAACAACACGATGAAAACAGAATCTGTCAAAAACATAACAGTCTGTAGTAATCTGGATCAAACGTATACTTCTGGAACCCCAAAATTCTAAAATAAATTGCTGGGCTTGAGGAATTTGTCAGTTAATCATCTGCAAAAATAATTAACTAAATATCACTCTCCAAATAAAAATGGCAGCAATTCTCGTGAGCGCTAAAGTTTCTGTTTTTTACAGCATGATCAACAAGACTTCCCCCCAAGTCTTCCCAAAGGTTCTACTTGGCACAAACACTACTTAAAACATAAAACCACATATAAACAGAGGCTAGATGAATTATTTATTACTAAACAGGAGCCAAAAGCAAGGAACAAAAATAAAGTTGGGTTGCCTCCCAACAAGCGCTATCGTTTAACGCCCCTAGCTAGGCATGATGATTTCAATGATGCTCACATAAAAGATAAGAATTGTAACATAAAGAGAGCATCACGAAGAATGTAAACTAGCACATTTAAGTCTAACCCACTTCCTATGCATAGAGATTTTGTGAGAAAACAACTTGTGTGAACAATAATCAACTAGCATAGGAAGGCAAATCAAGCATAACTTCAAGATTTTCAACACATAGAGTGGAAACTTGATATTATTGCAATTCATACAAGCATATATTCCTCCCTCATAATAATTTTGAGTAGCATCATGAATGAATTCAACAATATAACCAGCACCTAAAGCATTCTTTTCATGATGCATAAGCATACACTTTTTATTACTCTCCACATAAGCAAAATTCTTCTCATTCGGAATAGTGAGAGTATCATAAGAGACTCGAATACTATAAATTGTTTCCACATTAAAAGAGTAATGTTCAGAAAAGGGGTAATCATAATCATGAAAAGTTTTATAAATATAATCACTACTTTTTATAGCATAAGTATCATCACAATAATCATCATAAGTAGGAGGCATGCTATCATCATTATAAATTTGCATATCAAAACTTGGGAGACAAAAAATACCATCTTCATTAAACGTAGCATCCCCAAGCTTGGGATAAACATTAATTGCAGCAAATATATTCTCAAAAACATCATCTTCATCAAACATAGCATCCCCAAGCTTGGTCCTTTTCATATCATAAGCATAATCACTCTCATCATTAATAGTATGGATAGCACCAATAGTATAGCAATTATTATATTCTTCCAAGCAAGTGCCAAAAACATTTTCATGATCATAAGAAGTATCATTATCTTCCACAATTATATTTTCATGAGGCACAATAGTAATAGGAGCAGCATTATTTGGGAGAGCTATCTTTTTACCTCTCTTCCTTTTTCTTTTCTTCTTCTTCACCACATCATGTGTGGGTTCAATCCTATTTTTGGAGCTCCTTATTAATGAGATTGGTTGAATAGGAGGCTCCTCCTCGTTACCTTGACATTGTAAGGCAACTGCCGTTTTATGCCTTTGAAGCTGAAATTGGGAAGGCTCAAGCATCACTGCAATGACATGGCCACGCTTATGGCAGCTCTAGTTAAATATGCCGATTCAGATAGTACCGAGGACCCTGGATCTGAGGATGAAAAGACGGGGAAGGGAAAGAAGAATGTCAGTGCCAAGGGGCAGCAGCATAACCCACCGAGTCATGGGAACAACGGTAAGCGCAAGGCGGATAACAGCTTGGATTTTGTAGCTAACACCAACACCCAGGATAACGGTCAGTGCCGTAAGGGTAAACTGCCCCAGCGGGGCAGAGGTTCAGGTCCCAATCTTGAATGCCTATTAAATGAGCCTTGCCCAAAGCACGGGTTCCGAGAGAGCCAGCCACGCACCTTTAAATGAGCCTTTCCCAAAGCGGGAGTTTAAAAATTCAATTTCTTTCCAATACGACTAGGGACCGCCCGGCGGTTCAAGAGGAGGTTCTCATGGGCCGGTTTATGGCGGAGGCAGCTCCGGTTCAGGATTTCAAAACGGACATGGAAATCAAGGCAATTAGGGTAACCAAGGCAGTTACAATCATCAGGGGGGTCAGCAGCAGCAACAATTGGGTTATCAGAGTAATCCGAAGCAATTGAATAGTGGGCAGTATCATGTCTTCACCACTAGCCTATGTAAGAGCGATCAGAAGCTGCATAAGAGGGCAGTAAATTCCGTTGAACCGGTGGTGCCCCGTTATCTGCGCTGGTCTGAACAGCTCATTTTGTGGAGTCGAGAGGATCATCCACCCCGCGTTGATAATCTGGGCCATCTGGCCTTAGTGGTGGCACCTCAGGTTGGGGGGTACAAGTTCACCAAGGTACTCATGGATGGAGGGAGCAATATCAATATTCTTTACTATGAAACCTTCCGTCGCATGGGGTTGACAGATAAGAATCTTAAACCGTCGAACACCGTCTTTCATGGTGTGGTGCCTGGTAAATCGGTGTACCCAGTTGGTAAGATAGCTCTAGAGGTTTCTTTTGGAGATGATCATGATTCAAGATTAGAGACATTGAATTTTGAAGTGGTGAAAATTAAGAGCCCATATCATGCCTGTTTGGACGTTCGGCTTATGCTAAGTTCATGGCAAGGCCCTATGATGCTTATTTTCAGCTTAAGATGCCGGGTCATAAGGGGACTATCACAGTGCATGGGAGCCGGAAGATTGCTTTGGAATGTGAAGAAGGTGATGCGGACTATGCTGAGTCGGTTTGTGCAACCGAGGAGTTGAAGTTTCACAAAGGCAATGTTGATCCGGCAGATATGACCTTTCTGAAAAAACCAACTATAGAGCATGATCCGGCTTTGAAGTTTAAATCGGCCGAGGAGACTAAGCTGGTTGACTTTGTTCCCGACGATTCGTCCAGGCAGTTCAGCATCAGCGCTAACCTGGATCCAAAATAGGAAAGCGCGCTCATCGAGTTCTGTTGGTGTTCTGGGAACGGGGGTCCCCAGACTTGCCTGCCTGTGGCCTGCGGTGTGGCTCAAGGGGGGGCCCAGCACGGCCCATCTTCATCAACACAGACCCAAGACCCTCGCGAGGGGCCAAGCCTCGCGGGGAGGACGACACGGAGCTTCCTCAGGCACAGCCTCATCAGGCTGGCTCGTGAGGAGGTGGAGAGATCAAGGCGGGGTACCTCACGAGGTGCCCGTGACGCAAGCCATGACGACCAAGGGCGCCAGGCGGGTGCCAGCCCGCGTAGTGTCCTCCTTTCCTCTTTGGTGCAAAGGGGGCAAGCGTAGCCGCAGAGTACCGAGGCATCAGGCAAAGGTCGCCATTTCGGTGCAACGAGACCAGGACTAGGAAGACTGCAAGAAGGAGGTCATCGTGGAGCCCAGGACGGCGTCACCACCAGAGCTTTGTGCAGGCGAAGACTACTTTTGTCAGGGTAGCGAGTACTAGCTGTCCCCCTTCAAATTAGCCCGCCATTGTTGGCTCCCTTCCCGCTCGATATTTGGGAAGAGGACCAGGGCCTCTATAAATAGGACCAACCACCCACAGAAGAGAGGGGTTCGGAGGGGTTAAGAGGAGAGGTTCGATAGACGGTTGAATCGGAGAAAGACAATCAGAGAGGGAGAGAGAAGGGTGCCTGAACTCCTCCCAGCAGTTCATCGCCCCAGCCAAGAATAGACCCTCGCGAGGCTGTTCTTCCTTGTATCATTCATCATCATCAGCCCAAGAGGCAATCCACCACACCACAAACTGGAGTAGGGTATTACACCACAACGGTGGCCCGAACCAGTATAAACCCTGTGTCTCTTGTGTTGTTCTTTCCATAGCTTAGATCTTAGCGAGGAGGAGGGGTGCAGGTAGGTAGGAAGCGGAATCTCCGCACGCACCCCAGTGTTCGAACCTCAAGGGTCTGCCGGAAACCCGAAATCTGACAAGTTCATCAGTGAGAACCGAGACATCTTTGCATGGAAACCTTCTAACATGCCAGGTGTACCGAGGGAACTCGTTGAGCACACTCTTAATATAGATCCTAAGTTTAAACCGGTCAGGCAGTTTCTCCGCCGCTTCAATGAAGAAAGGCGCGAGGCTATTGGAGAGGAGGTAGCCCGGCTCTTGGCAGCAGGGTTTATTATGGAGGTCTTTCACCCTGAGTGGCTAGCTAATCTGGCGCTGGTACTTAATAAGAACGACACTTGGCGTATGTGTGTGGACTACACAAATCTGAACTAGGCATGTCTAGCTGATCCCTTTGCTCTCCCTTGTATTTATCAAATCGTTGATGCTACGGCGGGTTGTGACCGTTAGTGTTTTCTAGATGCTTATTCTGGTTATCATCAGATCAAAATGGCAGTTAAGGACCAGGAGAAGAGAACTTCTATAATCCCTTTGGAGCCTTCTACTATGTATCAATGCCTTTTGGGCTCAAGAGTGCCCAGGCGACTTATCAGTGTTGTGTACAGAATTGTCTTCACAATCAGATCGGGCGCAATGTTCAGGATTATGTGGATGATATTGTGGTGAAGTCCAGAAAGGAGGAAATGTTGATAGATGACTTGAAGGAGACTTTTGATAACCTCTGGGTTTATAAGATGATGCTTAATCTGGCCAAATGTGTCTTTGGTGTACCGACAGGCAAGCTCTTGGGTTTTCTAGTATCTAACAGGGGCATTGAAGCTAATCCGGAGAAGATCAAAGCTATTATATCACTAGCGAAACCGGCATGTATTAACGATGTTCAGCATCTGGCGGGTCGTATTGCCGCATTGAGCCGGTTTATCAGTCGGTTAGGGGAGAAGGCTATCCCTTTGTATCAGATGCGGAAGAAGACGGATGACTTTGTTTGGAGTGAGGCTGCTAATGAAGCGTTTGAGAGTCTGAAGCCACAGCTAGCTGAGCCGCCTGTCCTTGCTGCTCCTGTTGATAAGGAGCCCTTGTTATTATATGTGGCTGCTAATGCCCAGGCTGTTAGTGTGGCTATTGTTGTGCAGTGCAAGGAGGCTGGAAAGGAGTATCCGATTCAACGGCCGGTTTATTATATCAGTGAGGTGCTTATTGAGTCCAAGCAGCGGTGCTCACTTTGGCAGAAGCTGGTGTATGGAGTTTTCATGGCGAACCAGAAGCTTAAGCACTATTTCTAGGGTCATCCTATCACTGTGGTCAGTTCTCCCCCTTGGGGGATATCATCCAAAACAGAGAAGCAACTACCCGGATTGCCAAATGGGCTATTGAGGTTGGACCTCACAGGTTAAAATATACGCCTCGCACAGCAATCAAGTCCCAAGCACCTGTGGACTTTATCAATGATTGGACAGAGTTGCAGGCACCGTAGGAAAAGCCAGATAACACTTATTGGACTATTCATTTTGATGGGTCCAGACAATTGGAGGGCTCGGGGGCTGGAGTCATATTAACTTCCCCACGAGGTGATAAGTTTTGTTATGTTCTCCGTTTAATGTTCCCTTGCACTAACAATGCAGCTAAATATGAGGCCTTGCTCCATGGTCTTCGGATGGCTAAGGAAATGAATTTAAGCCGGGTTAAGTGCCTTGGTGACTCGGACCTAGTGGCTCAACAGGTGTATGGCACTTGGGATTCCAAGGATCCAATCATGGCGGCGTATCGATGAGAGGTGGACATCGTGGCTGGTCATTTCAAAGGTTATCAGGTTGACCATATAGACCGGCAAAAGAATGAAGCGGCAGATGCTTTAAGTCGCTTAGGCTCTCAACGTAAACTGGTGCCACCCAATGTCTTTCTGGATGTGCTGCATAATCCGTCGGTCAAGATACCTACAGAGGAGGATTTGGCTGTTCCTGACCCGGAGGCTCAGTTGGTGGCAGCTCTTCATGTTATCCCGGATTGGACAGTCCCATACCTGGCGTACATGAACCGGGGCGAGTTACCAGAGGATGAAGACTTGGCCAGGCAGATAATCCGGCGATCCAAGTCAATGACCATTATCAATGGGGAGTTACATTGTTGCATTGTAACAGGGGTGTTTCAGCGTTGTGTGTCTCCTCAAGAAGGCTGTGAGATTTTGCATGAGATCCACGAAGGAGATTGTGGTCACCACGCCGGTTCAAAATCCTTGGTGGCTAAGGCCTTTCGTCATGGCTTCTATTGGTTGATGGCTCATGCTGATGCTGAGGATTTGGTAAGGAGGTGTGACGGTTGTCAGAAGTTCGCACGCCGCCCTCATGTTCCGGCTCAAGAATTAAGGATGATTCCAATCACTTGGTCGTTTGCAACTTGGGGGCTGGATATGGTTGGGCCCTTTAAGAGATCCAAGGACAAGAAGACCCACCTACTGGTGGCGGTTGATAAGTTCACCAAGTGGGTAGAGGCAGAGGCAGTCAGTAAATGTGATGCGGCCACGGCGGTTCACTTTATCAAAAAGGTGATCTTCCGTTTTGGTTTTCCACACAACATCATAACTGATAATTGTACTGATCTGTCCAAGGGTGCTATGGAAGAATTTTGTCAACGTAGCACATCCGGCTTGACGTATCATCAGTGGCTCACCCCTAATCTAATGGTCAAGCAAAGAGAGCCAATCAAGAGATTTTGAGAGGCATCAAGTCCCGGCTTATGGTTCCTTTAAAGCGGACGCCGGGTTGTTGGGTGAAGGAGTTACATTCCGTGTTATGGAGTATCAACACCACACTGAACAGATCTATCGGTTACATGCCTTTCTTCATGGTTTATAGAGCAGAGGTGGTTCTCCCTAGTGACATCCGTCATGACTCGCCCCATGTGGCGGCTTATGTTGAAGCTGATAATGAGAAAGAACGCCAGGATTCACTGGACCTGTTAGATGAGGAGCGTGATATTGCAGCGGCTCATTCGGCGATTTACCAGCAAGACCTGCGACGCTATCACAGCCGCCGGGTTAAAACCAAAACTTTTCAAGAAGGTGATTTGGTGCTCCAGCTCATCCAGGATCAAACTGATATGCACAAATTGTCCCCACCTTGGGAAGGACCTTTTGTGGTCAGCAAAAATCTGCACAATGGATAATAGTACCTTATCGATGTTCGAGAGCACAAAGACTCACATAAATCGGAGGAGGAGACCCAACGGACGTGGAATATAGCTCATCTTCGGCCTTACTATACTTGAGCCACATGCTCTTCTTATGTACATATTTATGACAATGTATGTATTATGATCAATATAATAAACCGGAGCCTCAGCTAAGGCGGGGTCTCTGTTGTTTTTATTACATCGTGTGTGCTTACATGGGGGCTTCTGTTTATAAAAGCGGAGTTCTATTGATCCGGCTTATAAAGCCACACATATCAAAGGAAATCACTAGGGGGCTTGGTCGTATTGGAACCATAGCTACACCTCTTGATCGGCTTAAGGCCAAAAGGAAATCACTAGGGGGCTTGGTCGTATTCGAACCATAGGTACACCTCTTGATCGGCTTAAGGCCAAAAGGAAATCATGTGGGACCAAAGAGAGTGTTGCAACAGCACAACTCAAACATAGCCACCCACCGAGCACAGCTCAAATGTTGCTTGGGGGCTCTTTGCTTCTCAAAGAACAAAGAGCTTGCACCGTTGCAATAGGCTATCAAGCTAGGCTTGGAAGCCAGGTGTATTCACCTAAAACCCCGGGTTATCCTGCCTTTTTTAAGTAAGCCACTCCGTCCAGGTAAACCTGGTATGACCTGCCGAACGTTTGACAAGTCAATCTCATAGACCCTGAACTTGTCAAAGTTAAAACGACAATTGGTTAATGACTAAGGTCCATCTTAAAAGGCTTTGAAAAATGGTTTAACTCAATGGCCTGGCAGCCCACGAAAAGCCTCGATTTAGGGCCTGGTAGCCCCTGAAAAGCCTTGCATATTCTTTTTATGTTTTTTGTCAAGTTTTTTGCTCCTTTGGTGAGATTTATAATGTTTTATGATAAACCGGCGTTTATTGACTCGGGTTGGCTTTCAACAATAAGGTTGTAAGTACATGATCAGTTATAATCCGATGTTTATTGACCCGGTCTGGTTTCGACTACAAGTCACCAGCATTACATATGGATACACCGGTGTTTATTATAACCCGGTATGGTTTTATCATAAACCGGCAAGACATGGAAGGAGCTATCAATACTCAAGATTGGGGTTATAGCCCTAAATATACAAAAGTTGGTCAGCCAACAGAGTGATTCAATATCACAGGTATCATCTCTTTCATCTTTGATTATTTTCAAAGTACAGCCTTGGTTATAAACTGGCTATAAATTTGGGTATAATGACCCGTCCAGCGGTAAACCGCCAGGACACTTTCAAACTTCTTGTGTGCAGGAATAGTTTGCATAACACTGCTATGGATTGTGAACATAATATATTCTGAAGCAGGATGGATTAATAGTATCAGGCAACATAAATATGCACGATGGCATAGCAGACCAAGTATTTTGAACTAGCCTGTTACAAGGTGCTTTAAGGCCCAAAAAGAATAATTGTTTTCAACAAGGGTGGCAGTACGTAGAAGGATAAAACGGCCTCCGGATCATGACTCGTCACCAGGCTGACTTGAAGGCTGTGGGTCGTCTTGCGCTGGTGCATCCTCCTCCTCCTCTCAATCCAGTGGCTGGAAATCAATGGTTGCCCAATCGATTCCAGTTAAAGCTTGGAACACAACCTCATCACTTGTAAGGTTGGAGGGGTCAACATCAGGGGCATAGGTGTGCTTACGAATTGGCGGAGTAAGATCTTCTACATCATGTGTTGGCGCAGGATATCTTTTCTGATCAGAATCATAAACTGGCTGATGGTGAGAGAGATCCGTTTCCTCAGCCAATTTGCTCGCGATGGGGCGCATTTCCCTTGTCAACCTTCGAAGATCGTCGTTGTTAAATTCTGAACCATCCTCATTTATGCCAGGGTAGCCGCTGCCTATCTCTGACGGTTCAAGATCTGGTATCCATGCCTTCGCCCGGATTAGCGCAGTTAGTGCACCTGACCTTGCAGCTGATCTTTTTAGTTCGTCCAACCGGGCGGGCAGCATTGACAACTTCTCAATGGTTTCCTTTATCAAGGTTGGAGGCGGTTTCTTATGCGCAGTGGTGCAAATGGCCCATTGGGCTTCGGAATATAACTGCTCTATCAGCATATAGGCAGCCTTCAGTTTCATCCGTATGTCAGAGCCCAGATGGGTAATGCGAGTTCCTGTGTCATTGCAAGAATCAGTAAACCGGCAACTGATGAGATAATGTATATTGAAAAGCTTCATATGAGGGTACTTACCAAACATAGTAGAGGTCATGGCATTTATTTGCCGCTTTAAGCCGGTCAGTTCTTCGACCACCGGTTTAAGGGCTGCTTCTGCGTCTTCAGCTTGCTTTTGTAATCCGGTCTTCTCTGTGCCCCAATCTGCATGTTCCTTATTAAAAGCTTCTTTTAGCTTTTCCATGGCTGCTAAGGCACTGGTCAATTCCTCTTTGGCTTTGGAGGTTTCTGCTTGCTGAGATTTGATGTTTTCTTGAAGATCAGCGGTTTGGGCTTCCTTTTTTCTCAGCTCAGCCTATAAGAGAAGGTCATATTATGAGGTGGCAGTGAATATTTGAAGTACCAAGCACATAACAAGATATACACTTGGCACTTGGGGGCTAATGCCTATTTGTTTGATTATCAGAATTTTTTTACAAGTCCCAAGCACAATACAAGTATTATTCTTGACACTTGGGGGCTAATGTACGTTTGCTCAAAGTAACATTGGTTAAAATCCCGGTTTAGCTCGGAAAGATAAACCAGCCCTTGGGGACTACACAAGCGAAAGGTACATGAGTACAATGTGAAAGCACCAGTTCATCTTAAAAAGATCAACCGACCCTTGGAGGATAAGCATGCAGAGTTGAGATATTGCAAAGTCCCGGTTTAGATTGGCATCATAAATTGGCCCTTGGGGGCTACTGGAGTTGGTACTTGAAATTGGACATAAGAGAGAAAAGGTTATGTAGTTACCTCATAACACTCCTTCATCAGATTCACTAAACCGGCTTCGTAGTCACGGTTTGTGTACAGACGGTTTAAAACACCAGAATGAAGTTCTTGGGCATTGAGGTGGGCGTAGCTTGACAAGTCTATGCTCCATTTGCCTTTGCCCTTAGCAGAAATTTCCTCCTTTGCACTATGTTTTGATAACACAACAGGATTGCCAGGGGTTGTGTGGCCAACACCAGTAATGATAATATCATCTTCCTTGTCACCAGCAGCCTTTACTGGAGTTGACAGTTTATCAGCGGCCTTAGCTGGACTTGACGGCTTATCAGCAGTTGGGACCGGGCTTGCCGGTTTATCAGCATGACCTGTGGCATCAACTTCTACTTGTTCAATAAAATCATGGTCTTGAGGGGGTGGATCATCAAACATGGCATCAGCATTTGTTCCTGCCGGTTCAGGAGTTCCCTCCGGTTCAGCAACCACATGGTCATCAGACGGTTTAGTTACCCGAGCTTTCTTGCTGGGTCTGGCCTTGGCCCTGAAAGGAAAAGATATAAAGGTCAGTATAACACGTAAGTATAAAGTGTCAAAAGATTAAGTTTAAAGTATTTACCCAGGAATGGTCTTAAGAGGAGGGAGTTATGTGGCCGTTGACTCGCCAGATGATGAATGAGGCGTTCCCTGATAATTTGAATTGGGTGGATTAAGAGGTTGGCAGAAATAACCCGCCTTGGGATAATAAGTATCGGAAGTGTGTGAGACCTCGGATCGACGTTTCCGAACTGGAGTGTTTGGTAAACTGGCCGAAGTGACTACTTGGCCACTGTGCCGGGTTGTGCGGCGACCTTCGTGTTGCTGCTTCTTCAAAAGAAAGTTCAGGTCCAAGTAAGCTAGGGGTGAGAAAATCTTACTTTCCGAATTTGTTGACGGATTTTTTGTGTTGGCAGAGGGTCTGAACCGGAGGAAAGGATAATTACCTCTGCGTCATCGGCTTGGCTGCCTTCAGCGTCATCCTGATAATAATCATTATCAATGAGGTGTATGAAAAATGAACCAAGAGAGTCAAGTTCTACCTCTACGTCCGGATCATCAAGGTCATCATCAAGGTTTAACCCGATGGGTTCAGCTGCCTTTTTCTTGGCAGGTCTTTTAACAACCTTCGTCTTTGGTCGAGGGGTCTTGGCCGGTTTATCTTGAGGTTTCTTCTTCCAAAATGGGTCGTCAACCTGCTAAAAGATTGACAGAGGATATAAAAGATTGCACAGTCAAGAATATCAAGTACAAAGTAGGAGTGAGGCAATTCTTACAGCTGGCGGTTTATTCAATGTATAAAAGGGACTTAACCCGGTCCTACTGCAGACAGCATCCGGTTCATTCAGCATCTTATTAACAGACTCGGTAACTTCAGCCTCTATTAGCTGAATATTAATATGACGTTGAGGATCTTTTGAGTCCCCTGTGTACTCACACATTAAGCCGGGGCGACGGCTTAATGGTAAAATACTCCAAGATATCCAACAACGAACAAAGTCCACTCCTATCAAACCGTTAGCCATGAAAGCTCTGAGCTTGGCGAGTTGTGGTGCGTATGTGGACCGTTCCTTGGCAGTCAGTCGTTGTGGAAGTGGGTGTGTGTTGGTAAGCAGGTGAGCACGATAACCCAGTAGAGGGTTCTCATCTTCAGGGGAAGTATCCTTACAGTAGAACCAAGTCTGGTTCCAATCCTTAGGATGACTTTGAAGTTTGGCGTGAGGGAAGCTGACATCCTTCCTTTTCTGAATGGAGACGCCGCCAAGTTCGGTGTTGGGGCCATCTACGAATTCAGTACGACGGTTCAAATAGAAAAAATCCCAGAACAATTCAATAGTTGGCTCTTCTTGCAGATAGGCTTCACAAAACACTTGAAAGTCGCAAATATTGGACACAGAGTTGGGTCCAATATCTTGAGGGTGGATCTGGAAGCTAGCAAGCACATCATGGAAAAATTTGGATCCAGGCGGTTTAAAACCACGATTCATGTGATCAACAAATACCACTACCTCGCAGTATTTTGGGGTAGGAGGATTTTTTGGACCGGGAATACGCCAGTGGATTTCGCTTTGTTTTGGTAAAACGCCAGTTCTGACGCATCCATCTAGCTGCTCTTCAGTAACCTGGGAAGGGACCCAGTTACAAGCACAAAACGGTTTGGCCATTTTGAATGAGGAGCTAGAAAAGATTGATGTCGGTTTAAGACTCATGGTTAGCAAGCATAAAGTGTAGCAAGTTAAGGAAAAAGCATTCAGGCATGCAAAATTGTTAAACCGGAGGTTGATGCTATTATAAATGGTAAGGCGACAAGCGGTTTACGAGGGGACTAATGGCATATGGCAGATTATTTGGATAAACCGCCTACGCAGACGATGAAAGTACAGATCTGAAGCAAAAAACGACTAAGTGAGGAAAAACAAGTTTCACAGGTTCATATTGGAATTTTAGATCTACCACATGTCCGGAAAAGAAAAATATTTAGACCTAAAAATTGGTGCCTGAGCAATTTGTGAAGTTCCAGATCGGATTTTTATGCACAAAGAGCATGGTTTGATGACAAAATAAGGGTTATCATTACTGCCGCATGGAAGTACATCAATGTTTGGAGTCCATTGGATAGGATCTAGTGAAGAACAAGGGAAGAACACCATGAGGTTTCTATGAACTCGCACGAGCCCTAGCGAATCTTTGGAGGAAAGGAAGAACAACTTACTGAAGCTGTAAGACAGCGGAGAGGCGCTGCGGGTTTCTGGTATGGTCAGGGTGATGCAGCGGCCGGAGTTGAGGCAGAAGCGAAGGTTGACGATGGCGGTGACGCTTGAGTGCTGAGGCGACGCGAGATAGAAGAGAGACAAAGAGGCAACGGGAGAAAAGGAAAAGGACCCTCCGTCCTATTTATAAGACAAAGAGATAAGCGACAGGCGCGGAAATTGAGAAGCCCAAAAAATGGATATGCAGCAAAGTTGTTGCCTCGATTGTTGGAGGATCATTAATGAAGGGTATCTTCGGTTTTAATGAACAGGTGACGTCATGGCGGTTTATTACGAACCTGGAGGATGACGTCATGGAGGTTTACAAGATCTGCGCGAAGGTGCAGAAGGAGGAATTTTTCGAAGTGTTGAAGATTGACATGAACGAGTTCAAATCAATCTGGGGCCTAATGTTGGAGATATTACCATTAGGTATAAACCGGCAATGAGGGGCCGGGTTATGCCCACAATGAGTAAGTCATGTTTGAAGCCCATGAAGACAAGAAGTATGGCGCTTTATGGAGGAGATTTAACATGAAGGCCCATGGCCCAAAGGTGGATTAGGGCCCATAGACATAAACCGTTATATGATATGTAACTTATGTTGTAAGGCAAGGAAAGGTAGAAACCGAGCCGGGCATGTTTATGAACCGGCCTCGGGATTCTATAAACCGCCAGGCATCAACTTGTGTATATAAAGGTACGACAAGGCTGCGGTTTAGGCACGGAGAAAAAACAATAACTCGAGAGCCAGGAAAAGCGGTTCGCTCCCTGGTCATCGAAACCCTAGCAATTCCATCATAACTGGACGTAGGCTTTTACCTTCATCGTAAGGGGCCGAACTAGTATAATTCATCGCGTCCCTTGTCCGCTTTAACCCATTCAAGCTAACCCATCGTGATGGCTCCACGACTAAGTCCTTTCACGAGGACATCTTCCGTGACAAAACCACGACAGATAGCAAAGATGGAGGTGGCTGAAGACGCACGTCAACGCGACTGAAGAAAGAATGCGGGCTTCTTCCTCCACCAAGGGCCAACACCGCTCACGGCTTCCTCAAACGCCTCGACCAGATAAGGAAGCAGCTGGGTGGGGCCCTCGTCGGCGGTGGCTAGCAGCTCCTCCAAGCCCTTCTCGTAGAGCGACCGCAGCACCTTGCGGGACCTCTCCTCGAGGAGCTTGAAGGCCACGCGGTCGTCGGCCAGGACCTTCGCCTTGGCATCAAGCTCGGCTTTCTCCCCTTGCATCTCCCGCTTCACCTTCTCCAGCCGGCTGCGCTCCATGGCCTGCGCCTTCCCCAACTGCTCCATCTCGGTGTCGCGACCCCGGACGGCATCCTCTCGGGCCTTCATCCTCTCCTCCTCTGCCTTTCGGCCACGAGCTTCTTCCGCACGCTCATTGTGCAGAGTCTTCAATTTGGCCTCCAGCAACTGGCAGTGATCCTGGGCGGCCCCAACATCTTTCGGCGCCACCTCGTGAGTGGCTGCAGCCTGAGCGGCGGCCTTCTTGTCCTTCTCGGAGGTTTTCGCCGCCTAGGTCAGCGCCGCCCGAACAGATACGTCTGAGTGAAGCTAGCCAGAGACCAGCTCCAGGCGCCCGACTACCAGGCGGGGGTCGGCGCCCCGAAGATCTTCTCGCGGCAGGGTCATCGCAAAAAGAGCGTGCCCCAGGATGTCAGGGGAGGCGAAAGGACCCGGAGATTGCGGTGCGCCAGGAGGGGGAGGAGGCGACGTCATCACCATGGCCTGGGAGGCCAGAAACTCCTGAGCTTCGGGGACCTCAGCGCCCGGGCCGGACGTTGGCACCTCCGGAGCCAACGGGGCCACGGGGGCTGACTCCTCCAAAGGATGCTCTCCCAAGCCTCGCGAGGATGATCGGGCCGGAGAAGTGCGAGCGCCGTCGCAGCCCTTATCCACGGAGAAGGGTGCGACCTCTGTAGGCGATCTGGTCTCGAGCAGCACCGCCTCTTCCTCCTTCCTCTTCTTCTTCGCAGGCGACGGCCTAATCAAGCAGCAGAGAAGCGTCAAGGATAAGCAGCAGAAGCAAGAACAAGACATGACAAGAACACTTACTAGTCCATCGTGGCATAGTTCCTGCGCTTCTTAAGCTTGAACCCTGAGAGCCTCGCAGCCTGAGGCACATGCGCGCGGGCTCCAGGAGCAGAAGCGGGGGCAACAGATGGACCGGAAGCAGCTCCAAGCAGTGTCGGGGCAGGAGCGTCGTCTCGGGAGATCAACGCCGACCTGCCCCTCATCGGAACGTCGACCGGTGACCTCCTCCAGGGGCTGGACTTGGGCCTTAGGGGCTACTGTTGGCGTTCTGGAAATGGGGGTCCCCAGACTTGCCTGCCTACGGCCCACGACGTGGCTCCTCCAGCGGCCCTGTGCGGCCCATCTTCACCAACAAGCACTCAAGACCCTTGTGAGGGGCCAAGCCTCGCGAGGCGGACGACGCAAGACCTCCTCGGGGGAAGCCTCACCAGGCTGGCTCGCGAGGGGCGGAGAGATCAAGGCAAGCGAGACCTAGCGAGGTCCCCGTGACGTAAGCCATGACGACCAAGGCCAGGCAGGCGCCAGCGCGCGCAGTGTCCTTGTTTCCTCTTTGGTGCTAAAGAGGCAAGCTCAGGCGTGGAGTCCCGAGGCATCAAGCAAAGGTTTCCATATCGGTGCAACAAAACCAAGACCAGCAGGACGGCAGGACGGAGGTCACCACCAGAGCATTTGACAAGCGAAGACTACTTTTGTTAGGATAACTTGTACTAGTTGTCCCCCTTCAAACTTGGCCGTTGTGGGATCCCTTCCCGCTCAATATTTGGGAAGAGGACCAGGGCCTCTATAAATAGGACTAGCCACCACCTTAGCAAAGGGGGGGAGAGGATCATTCAGACCACCAGACACCACACAAGCTCGCCAAGCACAAGAACACCTCTCCTTAGGAGGTCGTTCTTCCCCTTGTAACTGCTCATCCTCAGCCCACGAAGCAATCCACCACACCACACTGGAGTAGGGTATTACACCGCAACGGTGGCCCGAACCAGTATAAATCTTGTGTCCCTTTGTTCTGCGAGTTCGACGTGCTAATACCTGAGATTGTAGTGAGGGCGAGAGCTAGAGGGGGAGAGATCTTCGTGCGCACCACAGTGTTCGAACCTCAAGGGTTTTGCCGAAACCCGAAATCCGACAGAACAGGACCCCCATTTTGACCATGGAGCTCCAACACAAGTCCATTTCCTCCGTTTTGCGGTACGCCACACCCCTCCCGATCAACAGGACCCCGTTTCCATCATAGGAGGTCCATGTCCTCCGTTTTGCGGTATGCCAGACCCCTCCCCATGAACAGGACCCCATTTCGACCATGGCCGGCCGAACACAAGGCTGTTTCCTCCGTTCTGTGGTACGCCAGGCATCATTTCCTTCGGCAGTTCCGTCCGAGCCGGTTGGCTACTGATGAACAGGATGACGCATTCCGTTCCGACCCAGCCGGTTGCCTCCCCATGATCACGACGACGGCGCAACTTCTCCGTTCCGACCTAGCCATGTATACAAGCCATGGCCATACGTATGCGCCAGTAGGTGTTCGAGACCCCTCCCGTATGTACGTACGTGGCCGTATTTTCTTTCTTGCACCCTGGACGTTGTACATCCGTGTATATGTTACATGCACGCCTCTACTATGAAACGTGCGCGCCTCTACATCGACCAGTATGTACGTACACGTTCACGACCAGAATGACAACGCTACGTACCGTTCGACCAGGTGGGTCCCGACTGTCAGGCACTTCCTTGCATGCGAAGATGTAGCTGGTGGGTCCCAGCAGTTAGGGGGCGAATCATTATTTTTTTTGCCTATAATATTAACACACTTCCTTGCGTGCGAAGATGTAGCTGGTGGGTCCCAACAGTCAGGGGGAAACCTTTTTTTTCATGAAATACGGTGGCCCGTCCGGTGGATCCCTGCTGTGAGGTGGAGGAATCATTATTTTGCGCGTAATAAGGAGGCATTTCCTTGTGTGCGGCCATGGACCCAGCTATCAGCTTCTCCACGTACAGTCCATGTCTGATGGATGTCGTTCATTGATCATGTTGACCATGGCGCGCCGAGAGCACCAGGAAAGGAACAACACAGAGTCGGGCAAGACTCGGCAGTGGTTTCCCATGCGGTGGGGAGTACGAGGGTTTACTGGTCTGGCTGCCGTCGCTGGAAAATAATAGGAGGTGTAGGTGAGTAGAGGAATGGCCTGGGCAGCAATGGAGTAGGGTGGGGCAGTGTGGCCTGTGCGGCAGCACAGCCGGCCACGGGAGGCGGGAGCTGGCAGTCCCACCGGCGCTGGTTTGGGTAGCTTGAGAAAGAAGACCACAGATTGAAGAAGCACTACGGCCATTGGATGGACATCGTACGGTCTCTACAGCTAGAATCATCTATATTGACTAAGTTGACAAAGCCCGCATCAAGTTGGTAGGCCCACAGGTCAGCCCCTGAAACGGTGCGCCCCAGATGTCAGGGGGAGGAATCATTTTTTGGGCGGCTGGAGCTAGAATATCCGAGATTGAAGAAGAAGCATGACATTCGTTGGATGGATATCCAACGGCCACTGCTGCTAGAACCGTGTGTTGACTATAAGTTAATAAAGCCTTGCATACGCGTCAACTTACTTTTTTTAGGGGACGCGTCAACTTAGTAGCCCCACAAGTGTGTGGCAGAGAACTTATAGCCCATTTGTGATTTGCAAGAATGTACAACCCATTTTTTAATTCTAATGGAATTCACTACAACCCATTTACAGTTTGTTAAAAGTACAACCCATTTTCTAGCTAGGACAACGATTAGTAATTTTAACCAACCATTCAAAATAGAATTCCATAAAATTTCCCACGTTTTAATGGGATCAGAAATATTTTTATCCCGAAATTTCTAGTCAAATTAAAGACAATTTCAATATAAATTTGTATTAAGTAAAAATTCCAACGAAACATTGCGGGGGCAACAATTAATAAAATTAAAAAAAATCAAAATCTAAAAAATATATAAAATAATTACGTGTTTGGTGCATTTTTTATAGTTACTTCCAGTTTTTATAATGACATCCCATTTATTATTTCTTAAAGCCCATTTCCTTGTTAAGCCTAATGCATCCCTCCTTGGAAAGATTTGCAGCCCAACGGGGCGGAGAATAACAAGTTGACCTTGCCTAGATATTCCTCAAAAAAAGTATAGCTGGGCTAGCCATTTTCATCTTGAAAAAAAATTAACATCTGGGCTGGATATCTGGCCTGGGCTGCAAATACCCTAGAACAACAACGAAAACATCACTCAAGAAAAACTCTGCAGTGCTCACACCTCAAAAACACAAATACTGCTCGAGCTGCTTGGTCCCAGTTGTCAGCCGCTCCTTGTGCAATTATCTTGTTTATTGACTACATAGGTTGACAATGGTGTGGGACCGTGATGTTAGGAAACCAGGAGGAAGAAAAAAATATTATAGTTGTATATAATAAGGAGGCACTTGCATATGTGCGTCTATGGCCCTAGTGGGTCCCACTGTCATCCTCTCCAAGTAAAGTCATCTCCTCATTCCTCATGTCCGTTGACCATGTTGACAATGCGAGACGGCGGCGCCACGGCGAGCGCAACAACTCGAAGGACGATGGAGAGGGCCTCGTGGGCCCTGATGACCCACAAGTGTAGGGGATCTATCGTAGCCTTTTCGATAAGTAAGAGTGTCGAACCCAACGAGGAGAAGAAGGAAATGATAAGAAGTTTTTAGTAAGGTATTCTCTGCAAGCACTGAAATTATCGGTAACAGATAGTTTTGTGATAAGGTAATTTGTAACCGGTAGCAAGTAATAAAGGTAAATAAGGTGTAGCAAGATGGCCCAATCCTCTTTGTAGCAAAGGGCAAGCCTGGACAAACTCTTATATGAAGTAAAGCGCTCTCGAGGACACATGGGAATTATCGTCAAGCTAGTTTACATCACGTTCAGATGATTCGCGTTCAGTACTTTGATAATTTGATATGTGGGTGGACCGGTGCTTGGGTACTGCCCTTACTAGGGCGAGCATCCCACTTATGATTAACCCCTATTGCAAGCATCCGCAACTACAACAGAAGTATTAAGGTAAACCTAACCATAGCATGAAACATATGGATCCAAATCAGCCCCTTACGAAGCAACAAATAAACTAGGGTTTAAGCTTCTGTCACTCTAGCAACCCACCATCTACTTATTACTTCCCAATACCTCCCTCTAGGCCGAAACAATGGTGAAGTGTCATGTAGTCGATGTTCACATGACATCACTAAAGGGGTGACAACATACATCTCATCAAAATATCAAACGAATACCAAATTCACATGACTACTTATAGCAAGACTTCTCCCGTGTCCTCAGGAACAAACGTAACTACTCAGAAAGCATATTCATGTTCATAATCAGAGGGGTATCAATATGCATAATGGATCTGAACATATGATATTCCACCAAGTAAACCAACTAGCATCAACTACAAGGAGTAATCAACACTACTAGCAACCCACAGGTACCAATTTGAGGTTTGGATACAAAGATTGGATACAAGAGATGAACTAGGGTTTGAGATGAGATGGTGCTGGTGAAGATGTTGATGGAGATTGCCCCCTCCCGATGAGATGATCGTTGGTGATGATGATGGTGATGATTTCCCCCTCCCGTAGGGAAGTTTCCCCGGCAGAACATCTCCGCCGGAGCCCTAGATTGGTTCCGCCAAGGTTCCGCCTTGTAGCAGCGGAGTTTCGTCCCGTGAGCTAGCTTATGGTTTTTTCCTCGACGAAAGACTCCACATAGCCAAAGATGGGCATTGGAGGGCCACCATGGGGCCCACGAGGTAGGGGGTGCGCCCCCACCCTCGTGGACGGTAGGTGGCCCCCCTCTGGTACTTCTTTTGCCCACTATTTTTTATATATTCTGAAACATGCTCCTGTGAAGTTTCAGGACTTTTGGAGATGTGTAGAATAGGTCTCTGATATTTGCTCCTTTTCCATCCCAGAATTCCAACTGCCGGCATTCCCCCTCTTCATGTAAACCTTGTAAAATAAGAGAGAATAGGCATAAGTATTGTGACATAATTTGTAATAACAGCCCATAATGCAATACATACCGATATAAAAGCATGATGCCAAATGGACGTATCAACTCCACCAAGCTTAAACGTTGCTTGTCCTCAAGCGAAAGCCGATATCGAAAAATATGTCCACATGTTTAGAGATAGAGGTGTCGATAAAACAAAATACGGACATGAGGGCATCATGATCATTCTTAGAATAGCAACATATATATATATATATATTGTCATATGATCTCCCATGCTAAAGTAACAATTCATTCACATAGTCAAGTATGAATCAGAAACTTCATTGAAAACTAACAAACTATAATCTCAGTCATTGAAGCAATTGCAATTTATCATAACATAGGAAAGAGTCAATATAAGAGCTTCTCAGCAAGTCCACATACTCAACCATCTTTTAGTCTTTCACAATTGCTAACACTCACGCGATATTTATGGTTATGAAGTTTTAATAGGACATGGAGAAAGATAGGGGCTGATAGTTTTGCCTCCCAACTTTTTACCTCAAGGGCGATGTCAACAATAATAGTTCACGCAAACCCACATCCAATTAGCCATATATATCATGATCTTTCCAACACATTGTCCTTGCCAAAGGATATAATGTAAAAAGGAAAGGTGAAAATTACCATGACTATTTGCATGAAGTATAAGACAAGAATAAAAGATAGGCCCTTCACAGAGGGAAGCAGAGGTTGTCATGTGCTTTTATGGTCGGATGCACGAAATCTTAATGCAAAAGAACGTCACTTTATATTGCCACTTGTGATATGGACCTTTATTATGCAGTCCATCGCTTTTAGTTCTTCCACATCACAAGATCGTATAAAGCTTATTTTCTCCACACTAATAAGTCGTACATATTTAGAGAGCAATTCTCATTGCTTGCAACGATGACAACTTACTTGATGTATCTTACTCAATCCATAGGCAGATATGGTGGGCTCTCATGGCAAAATTGGGTTTAGGGATATTTGGAAGCACAAGTAGTATCTCTACTTGGTGCAAAGAAATTGGCTAGCAAGAGAGGGGAAGGCAAGCTCAACATGTTGGATGATCCATGACAATATAATTTATATCAGATGTAAGAAAACATAACCCATTACATTGTCTTCCTTGTCCAACTCAACTCTTTAGCATATCATACTTTAATGAGTTCTCACAATTATAAGAGATGTCCAAGATAGTATATTTATATGTGAAAACCTTTCTTTCTTTATTACTTCCTATTAATTGCAAAAATGACCAAGACTATGTTTGTCAACTCTCAACAACTTTTATTCATCATACTTTTATATGTGAAGTCACTACTCTCCATAAGATCTGTATGATCTTTTTATTTCTTTTATTTTATTCCCTCAAGATCATAGCAAAATAATCAAGCCCTTGACTCAACACTAATCTTTATTATATATAGCTCACGAACTCGATTACATAGAAGGATCATAAAGCAAAACTCACAACTAGATCATACTAAAACTTTATTCTACTAGATCAAGATATTACCAAAAAGATCGAACTTAGAAAAACGGTAAAGATAAAAGTGATGGTGATACGATACCCGGGCACTCCCCCAAGCTTGGCAGTTGCCAAGGGGAGTGCCCATACCCATGTGTTTATGTTTCCTTCCTCGCAGGTGGTGATGAAGGAGTTGTTGATGATGTAGGCTTGTCGTCCATCTTCCAAGGCATAGGCTCACCATCATAGAAGGACGATCTGCATAGGATCCTCAAATCTGCAGCCAAACTCATTCTCTTGAATCTATATTCATACTCACAGTTTTGGTTTTGCAGGTCATAGATCTGGGCTTGGAGGCGCTCGATTTTCTCGTGAAGCTTGAAGATGGCCTCCCCAATGTTCTTGTCATCCAGCTTGTGTTTTTTGGTGAACTCCATGATCATTATATGATTGTCAGGACCCCGATTCCAAGTCACATCGATCTTGCCGTTAACACCTCATATCACATTGCGGCCTCACGCACGGTATCTCACGGGTGTCACCTTACCATGGCCCAGGACCGTTTGCGCCTTTTGGCTCACGTATATGATTGTGTCGCTAGCATCCATATGACAGAGAACCCGGGCCGACATGGCTAGTCGTGAACCCAAAGCGGCACAGACCTATGGAGACAGGCATACGTGAATCACATCGAGCATGTCGGTCATCAGCGAGTGAATCCGGGCTGTAGCACTGGGCTAACAGGACTCCGGGGAACCCGGGCTGTAGCAGGCTAGGCAGGACTCCGGATGTCACCGCGTGACATTTCCCCGAAGGGACAGACATAGGAACGAAGTGAAACACATGCCGGCCAATCAAGTGTTCTGAGCAGTAGTGCTAGGCTAGGAGGACTCCGGTGAACCGGGCTGTAGCGGATTACTATGGCTCAAGGAACACTAGACTACATTTCCCCATAAGAAAGGCTGCCAAGGATAAACAACTCGATTGTCGGATCCCACTCATACCAAGCATTTCAATCATACACACAATATGCCCGATATGAGTACATACAACATGGCATCACAACAAAACTCTACAACTCAAGTACTTTATTTAAAGGCTCCAAAGAGCCATACATAACATGTTCATACATATAGGGGTCACATGACCCGACACTCAAGTCATACAATCATACAAGCACAAGCGGAAGTAAATAGTCTGAGTACAGACACTAGAAAGCAAGAAGGCTTCTCGAAGCCTGTCTATCTACATAGGGCCCTCCATGGCCAGGATCACCACCTGGGTGGCTAGTCACTTGTTGACGTCAAGGTCTACGTAGAACCCATCGGAGGGGGCGGTGTTGTCGTCTAAAAACAGTATTTAAGCAAACATGAGTACAAAGGTACTCAGCAAGTCTTACAACAGAACCTACTATACATGCTCATTCTCAAGAAGGTGGTGGGGTTATTGCAGCAAGCCAGCTTTGACTCTTGGCTAAGCTATCCTACGGAACTCCACTAGTAAAATAGTTTTCGCACAAGAGTCCACTACTCACCAACACAATACTCCACCGAGGATCCTCTCTCGTCATCCTATGAGAGGGCCAACCTCGGTACTCACACTTTTCTTGAGTCTTTTAGTAGTATCCATTAACTTGTCTATGAACTATATAGGCAACCAAGTAGTCCTTTACCGCGGACGCGGCTATTCGAATAGATGATGTTAACCCTACAGGGGTATACTTCTTCATACACGCTTCCACCACTTACCGCCGTTTACACGACATGTACTCGGCAACCTTCAAGCGGAAGCCCAGCGAGGGTGTCGGCCACGGCCTACCTAAACACTTAAGTCTCTAGTCCAGGTTTATCGCCTATCCAGGTTCTATCCGCAGGGAGTCCGGCCGAGGTTTCCACATATGGCCCCGAACGATGTGAACAGGGTCCCGAGACGCCAAACGGGCGCCCGGCATACCCGGCCACGGTGTATCTACCGCAATATAGCCCACCCCTAGGGTCAGCGCTACGCACGGCCGCCAACACATAACCTACAAATAGCAGAAACTATTTGCAACTCCTGGACAGAGTACTAGGGTATTTAAGAAGCCGAGAGGGTCAATTAAGGATCCCAATGCATGGTAGTAGCTGAATCTTTAAATCACACATACCAATCTCAGTTCTTAGGGACGGCCTCAATGAAACAACCCACCATGTACTCCTACATGGCATCTCATCGATACCTTTACCAAAACATGTTCAACACATCCCTCACATTACCGACATAAACATTTCACTCTAGCCCATCACCCAGATGAACCAGACCTGACACAACTCTAAGCATAGCAGGCATAGCAAGGTAGGAATCACATACATGGGTCAATCAACTCCTACACATGCTAGTGGGTTTCATCTAGTTACTGTGGCAATGACAGGTCATGCAGAGGATAAGGGTTCAACTACCGTAGCACACAACAGTTTGAATCGCGTTGTCTTAATGCAGTAAACAAGAGCAGAAGCGAGAACATGGGTTTGTATCGGAATGATCAATGGGTTGCTTGCCTGTTGTAGTGGTAGTAGGGTACTGCCCTTCAGACGGATACTCGGGGTTATCCTCGGAGGCAGAACCTACCACGAAAATCACATCAAACATAATCAACACATGGCAATATGCAACAATATGATGCATGCTATGACATGGCAAGATAAAAGTGTCTTGGCCTAATGCAAGCTAAAACAGAAGGGGATGAACTCATTTGGATCAAAGATTCAAATATTAGCTCATTAAACATGGCGTTATTAGTGCATTACCTTAATCTGCTTAAACAACAAGGCTAACTTGTTTTGTCATGCATGAAACCATTACAGATGGATAGATTGAATTTTTCTGATCATTTTTCATATATAAAACTTTGCATTTGGAGCTATGGTTGATTTTCTATGATTTTTAGAAGTTTTGACTATTTTCTGGAATTTCCTATTAAAGAATAAATCCAGTAATTGAATTAATGCGTCAGCATGACATAGGTGTGACATCAGCAGGTCAACTGGGTCGGCCAGGTCAAACCTGACTGGTGGGCCCTCTCTGTCAGGGTCACAACTAATTAACATAATTATGTTAGTGCTAATTGACTGCCAGTGGGGCCTGGGCCCACATGTCAGTGGCTAAACTAAATTAAATTAGTTAAAACTAATCTTAAACTGATTAGCAGACCGGCCCCACCTATCATAGACTCGGGGGGGGGGTCTACCTGGGCCCACACGGGGTCAAACGGGGTCAACTCGCCGACGGCTTGACGCCAGCGACGATAGACGTGGCAGAGGGGCTCGGGTTTGCGTCTCCGGCGACCAAATCGACAGCGGAGAGCAGCTACGTGACGCAGGGAGCGAGCCGCGTCGTTTGGTGGAGAAAGTGGAGCTCGGGCAGGCTGGGAACGACGCCGGCGACGACCTTGGCGGTCGCCGGAGTTCGGGCGAGGACGAGCTAGTCGCTAGGGGGCACGGCGAGGGGCGTGCGAGGGTGCTACGGGCTCCTGCGAGTGCGTGGAAGACGAAGGCATGCTCGGTGGCGTCCCAACATGGTTGTGGCCACGACGGCGACGTGCGGTGGCGGCGACGAGCTTCGTCTTTGATGGCAGAGGTGGTTAGAGGACGCGGACGAGCGTGGGGAGAGGGGGAAACGGTGGCGGAGCTCACAGCGGTCGCAGGGGAGCGAACGGCAAGCTCGGGGAAGGGCTGGAGCAAGCGGGGCGGCAAAGGGGATTTCCGGTGGCTGGAGTTGAGGACGAGCTCGGTGCAGTGTCTCCGGGGCGAGCGAGCGCTCGGGGCTCGGCCTACTTGATGTAGTCGACGACGACAGAGCTTCCTGGCATGACGAGGCAATGAATGGACGGCGGTGGCTGCGGTGAAGCTTGTCGGCGGTGATGGCTGCGCTTGGCAGGAAGATGGGGAGAGAGCCAGAGAGGGGGAGAGGCCACGGGGAGAGTGGGATGAAAGAGAGGGAGATGTGGGGGTCGGCGTGGCACTCGTAGGCGCCTCCAGGGTGTCAGCGGAAGCAGGAGGTGGCCGGCGTGTGGCCGCAGGCGCCGGCCACGCGCTCCTCGTCCTCCTGGCGAGAGGAGGAGGACGACTGGCAAGAGCCAGTCGACTGGGCCGAGCCAGGTGGGCTGGTGGGCTGCGCCTCGTAAGTTTCTCTCTCTCTCTCCTTTTTTCTGTTTTTCTTATTTATTTATTATTTCTGTAACTTCAGGGCTTTATTAAAAATACCAGGGCATTACCATAAATCATAAAATTAATCATGGCCACTGCTTAGAATATATCCAACAGCAAACATTTTAGTTTATGATTATTTGAGCATTTAAAATATTTTATAGCATTTAAATGCCCAAATGCAAATACCATAAGGATTAATCCAATGACCTTTGATGTCCTAGAAAAATGTGCACCATTTTTGTCAAAGCTTTTAACCCAAAACAAAAAGGGTGGGCTTTTTAGAAGGGCATTTCAGGTTCATTGGTCAAGTTTTTAGTAAACCCTAGTTGTTTTAGGGGGGTGCTGGGGGTTCTGTCATCCCCATTTCAAATTTAAAAGGAATTTAAACATGATGCACACTCTAATGCTTGAACTAAACTAGGGTGTGACAACTCACCCCCACTCAAAAGAATCTTGTCCTGAGATTTAGGATCCTCCGAAAAGAAGGTGGGGTACTCGAGTCAAAGACGATCCTCCCTTTCCCAAGTGGCTTCTTTCTCGGAATGGTGTGACCACTGAACCTTGAGAAACTTGATATTATGATGTCGAGTGGTACGCTCAGCTTGGTCAAGGATACTAGCGGGATATTCCCGATATGAGAGGTTATCTTGTAGATCAAGCGTTTCGTGGTCCACTCCATGGATAGGATCGGCGAAGCAACGCCTGAGTTGGGAAACGTGGAAGACATTGTGAACTCTGGAAAGATGCGAAGGTAGTCCCAATTGGTAGGCAACTTCTCCTCGTTTGGCAAGAATGCGAAAAGGTCCAATGTAATGAGGAGCCAATTTGCCTTTGATACCGAAATGATGGGTTCCCTTTAATGGAGTAACCCGAAGGTAAGCCTTCTCGCCGACTTCATAAGTCATGAGTTTATGTCTATGATCATATTGACTCTTTTGACGAGATTGGGCTGTTTTCAATTTCTCACGAATAACGTGAACCTGTTCTTCTGCTTCCTGAATCATATCCGGGCCAAAGAGTTGTCTTTCCCCGGTTTCTGACCAGTTAAGAGGCGTTCGACATTTTTGTCCATAGAGAACTTTGAAAGGAGCCTTGCCTAAGCTAGCTTGATAACTATTGTTGTAAGCATACTACGCGAATGGAAGGCATTTCTCCCAACCCATTCCGAACGAGATGACAGAGGCTCGGAGCATATCTTCCAGGATTTGATTGACTCATTCTACTTGACCACTTGATTGAGGGTGGAAGGCGGTGCTAAAAGAGAGACGAGTTCCCATAGCATTTTGGAAACTTGCCCAAAATCGAGAGGTGAAGAGACTCCCACGGTCTGAGTTAATTTCCAATGGAACACCATGAAGAGACACTATTCGGGAGATGTATAAATCGGCTAGCTGGCTAGCGGTGATACTCTCACGAACAGGTAGAAAGTGGGCTACTTTGGAAAGACGGTCGATCACGACGAAGATGGCATTATTCCCTCTCTTGGTCTTGGGAAACCCAGTGATGAAATCCATACTGATTTTATCCCATTTCCACTTGGGAATAGCCAAAGGTTGAAGGGTGCCAGCAGGCCTTTGATGCTCTGCTTTAACACGACGACAAACATCGCAATTAGCAATGTATTGAGCGATTTCTCTTTTCATCCTAGTCCACCAAAACCTCTGGCGTAGGTCTTGATACATTTTAGTACTACCGGGATGAATGGTGAGAGGGGATTCATGAGCTTCCTTAAGAATCAACTGGTGTAGATGTTCTTTCATGGGAACCACCAAACGGTTCTCAAAGAAGACAGAACCTCGCTCATCCATGGAAAAACATTTAGCAACTCTGCTAGCGATGTTTTCCTCAATCCTGGATATGCCCTTATCATACCGCTGGACGGTTATGATCTGATCCATAAGATTAGGCTTCGTTGCCAGGGTGGATAGGAATCCTCGAGATACAATGTGAAGATTAAGCTGACGAAATTCCTCATGGAGAAGTGGTTGGCTTTGATGTAACATCAGGTTGTTACAATGGGACTTACGACTTAGCGCATCAGCCATGACATTGGCTTTGCCCGGGGTGTAAGTTATTCCTAAGTCGTAATCCGAGATCAACTCGCCCAACGTCTTTGCCTGAGATTCAAATCTGGTTGGGTGAAGATATATTTCAAACTTTGGTGATTGGTGAAGATCTCGCAGCGATTACCGAGGAGGTAATGTCGCCAAGTTTTAAGTGCATGGACTACAGCTGCAAGCTCTAGATCATGTGTGGGATAATTTTCCTCATGAGGGTGTAATTGCCGTGATGCATAGGCAATTACCTGACGATCTTGCATGAGTATGCAACCTAGTCCTTGTCGTGAGGCGTCGCAATATATAATAAAGTCCTTGGAGAAATCTGGTGGTACCAGTACGGGAGCAGATGTTAGGCGTCTTTTCAGTTCCTGAAAGCTGAACTCGCACTGTGGAGTCCACTCGAACTTTTTATCTTTCTTGAGGAGTTCAGTTAGAGGTTTAGCAACCTTGGAGAAATTCTCGACGAAGCGGCGGCAATAGCTCACTAAGCCAAGGAAGCTCCGAACTTGCTTGACCATCTTAGGTGGAGTCCAATCAAGGACGGCATGAACTCGCTCGGGATTGACAGCAATACCCTTACCAGAGATTACATGGCCTAGATAGGTCACTTCTGGCAACCAAAATTCACACTTGGAGAATTTGGCATAAAGGCGATGCTCTCGAAGTTTCATCAATACCAGCCTTAGATGTTCGGCATGTTCCTCTTCATTCTTGGAGTAGATGAGTATGTCATCGAGGTATACTACGACGAATTTATCCAAGTACTCCATGAAGACCGAGTTCATTAACCGGGAGAAGGTGGCTGGGGCATTGGTTAAACCGAAAGACATAACGGTATATTCGTATTGGCCATAACGAGTAACAAAGGTTGTTTTGGGAATGTCCCCGTTTCTGATTTTGATTTGATGGTAGCCCAACCTCAAATCCATCTTGGAGAAGACTGAGGATCCAGCGAGCTGATCGTACAGATCGTTGATCCTGGGAAGCGGATACTTGTTCTTGATGGTGACCAAGTTGACAGGTCGGTAATCTACAACCATTCGATCCGTCCCATCCTTCTTCTTGACGAAGAGGACGGGGCAAGCCCAAGGAGAGGAACTAGGACGGATGAAACCATTTTTCAAGGACTCATCGAGTTGGTTCTTAAGCTCGGCTTGTTCTAAGGGTGCCATTTTGTAGGGTCTTCTAGAAATTGGAACGGTTCCTGGAATAAGGTCTATCACAAACTCGACCTCCCTGTCAGGTGGAACACCTGGCAGTTCTTCTGGAAAGACATCCGTAAAGTCTCGGACTACCAGAACATCCTCAAGGTCTGGAAGGGGGTTGGCATTTAGGGAGTAAAGTTGGCGCTTGGCCACTCGAGTTAAGACATTGACTGTCTTGCCCGATGGGTGAGTAAGTTGAACGGTTCTAGTGGCACAATCAATCTTAGCATAATGAGCTGACATCCAGTCCATACCCAAAATGATGTTTATGTCCGAGGATTTGAGAGCTATTAAGGATGCAAGGAAGACAAGTCTATCGACAAGAATTTCGTTCCCATGGCTTACTTTAGAAGTTTGCCATCTAGAGCCAAGGGTTTGAATTTCCATGGTAGAGGGCATGTCACAGAATGTTGTGTTATGCAATCAAGCATAGTTCTCGGATATGAATGAATGAGATGCTCCAGTATCGAAAAGAATAGATCCGGATGGCAATTAACAAGGAGCATACCAAGGACGACGTTAGGATCCTCATGAGCCTCCTCGGCTGAAACATAGTTGACATGGCCACGTGTAGTAGTGACCAGCTTGGCATAGAATGTCTTTCCCGCTGGCTTACCACAGCCAACGAACTTTCCAGTTTGATTGGGATTGTTGTTCTGGGGACACTCTTGGCTATAGTGACCCGTCTCTCCACACTTGAAACACGTCACCTCATTGGGGCGTGGAGCAGCATTAGCAGCGGGGCCACCATAGGGCTTGGGTGGTGCAATCTGCTGGTTGGGACGAGGCGCCTCAAAGGATGGCCTCGGAATGAACCTGGGTGGCAGTGTCGTGCTTGGGATCCACACCCGGCGCTTCTGAGCTCCAGAGCCGGATGAAGAGCCAAAATCACGTGAGTGCTTGCGTGAAGCGTCATAATCAGTCTGGCCTGTCTCAGCACTGATGGCTTTATTGACCAACTTCTAAAAAGAGGTGCATTCGTGCAGACGAAGATTGCGGCGAAGCGCAGGGCTGAGTCCCTTGCGGAACCTTGCCTGCTTCTTAGCGTCGGTAGATACTTCTTCAGGAGCATAACGTGCCAGATTCCGAAATTCACGACTATATGCATCCACAGTCAGTCTTCCTTGGGTGAAATTGCAGAACTCCTCCCTCTTGCGATCCATGAGACCTTCCGGAATGTGATGCTCATGGAAAGCTTCACTGAATTCAGCCCAAGTAGTGATTTGGCCGACCGGGCGCATAGCTTCAAAGTTTTCCCACCAGAGGCTAGCGGGGCCTTCGAGGTGATAGGAAGCATAAGTAACCTTGTCGGCTTCGGCTACATTGGTAGAACGTAGCTTGTGGGTGATGCTGCGAAGCCAGTCATCCGCGTTGAGGGGCTCGACGGAACGGTTAAACTTTGGTGGGTACAGCTTGATAAAGTCATTGATTGACACCAAGTCATTTCGCTGATGGCGTGCAGTGTTCTGCTCAATCCGCTCTAGCAGGCGGTTAGTCTCACGCTTGTTTCTTTCCGCCTCCAGCATCACTTCGGCGAGAGAGGGCGGGTGAGGCAGATATTCACCCCTAGCTGCACTGGCTTCCCCTTCTCCGGGGCAGCAGGGTTGCTGCGGGTGTTGACCATCCTAGAAGAAAACAAGACAACGGTTTAGATAAGGATGGCTCAAACTTAGCAAGGAAGTGCAAAATGTAATGGATAACACGGAATGCAGAGATGTTCATCTGTATGTCATGGTAATATAAAACTACCTTATATATACCAACGGTCATACACATCATACATAGTTTAGTACAAGCCCAGGCTACAGTAAAACTATGATGAAAGACGTTACATCTCATCGGAGGCATTCCAAGCTCCTATACATTATTTGTCTACACCTCCGGAATTGATTACACACAAAGTCATATTCCACAAGTCATGCAGGACAGTGAAGATACAACCATTACAATACTAGTGGTACTACTACTAACTCAGACAGCTCCGTAGTAGTCCTCATAGAAGTCACCTCCATAGCCTGGAAGTTCAACGTGATCATCCGGGAACAGATGGTCATGAGGAGGTTGTGGACCATAGGGGCTAGGATGAGGTCTTGGACCAACAAACGGTGGCCTGCGGGGACCACGGGGTGGGGTGATGCCTCCCACATCACGCCAATCCACCATGTCTAGCAGAGAAGATCTCACAGGATACAGATCCCTTGTATCCATACATCCAGCTTGCACCGCAGGTGCAAACCGAGTCAATGTGGCCCAATGATCAGCACGGGTATTGAAAAGCTCCAGCCTCAAGGCCCGATTCTCTTGGTCCTTATCTTCGAGCATCTCGGCAGTGGTACGAGTTAATGAGTCCTCCCGAGTGGAGTCAGCATAGATAGCCTAAAGATACCCTTGTGCTCCCGGAAGTGAAGCTGGCATGTATCGGAAGTCGGTGTTCCGAAGCAGGCCAGTCTGGACTCGCATGATGGTCATCATGGAATAGGCAGCATCCTGCACAGCCATCTCAATAGTAACCCCGAGTCCATAGGAACAATGAAGGGGCTCGATAGATCCAGGATAAGAAGGAAATATCCTGACGGTGCAGAAATATTGGCTTTGATTAAAATCTCGGAATTGCTCTTCGACGGTGTATTCGGGATACCAACAGTAACCCGTCTCGATCATTACCCGGACTAACATAGCAGTATGACCAGGCACATCGAGGCACCAGGTCAGGCGAACCACTTGGTTTTGAACACGGTTGGCCATCTGAAAGCACAACCACAATGCAAAGACATTAGAATTTCTAGGGAAAATTGGACAGCATAACAGCTGTAAATGCTCAGAAAAAGATTTGAGACATCCACAACAGTCTGCAATACCACTCAACAACATCATATCAAGGTTCTGATTCAATTAGCAACATACTAAAATGGTAGAAACTGAACTGGGGCTTGTAACAACAATCCTATAAGCTACTACGGATTAGTAACACGTGAACCTGATAGAAGAAGAGAGCCTAGTCCTTAACCCACGTTGAATGAGAAGAGAATGACTCAGATCAGAGGACATAAGGTAAAGGAGTTAAAGAGCCTTACGTTCCCTTCCACAATCAATTCCCCTACATATAACTAAAGCATTTCTAGACTCGACATCGACCAGTTTGGCTCAACGAACCTACAGGCAGTCCGGCTCTGATGCCAACGCTGTCAGGACCCCGATTCCAAGGCACATTGATCTAGCCGGTAACACCTCATATCACATTGCGGCCTCACGCACGGTATCCCACGGGTGTCGCCTTACCATGGCCAGGGACCGTTTGCGCCTTTTGGCTCACGTATATGATTGTGTCGCTAGCATCCATATGACAGAGAACCCGGGCCGATATGGCTAGTCATGAACCCAAAGCGGCACAGACCTATGGAGACAGGCATACGTGAATCACATCGAGCATGTCGGTCATCAGCGAGTGAATCCGGGTTGTAGCACTGGGCTAACAGGACTCCGGGGAACCCGGGCTGTAGCAGGCTAGGCAGGACTCCAAATGTCACCGCGTGACATTTACCCGAAGGGACAGACATAGGAACGAAGTGAAACACATGCCGGCCAGTCAAGTGTTTTAGGCAATAGTGCTGGGCTAGCAGGACTCCGGTGAACTCTACAACTCAAGTACTTTATTTAAAGGCTCCAGAGAGCCATACATAACATGTTCATACAAATAGGGGTCACATGACCTGACACTCAAGTCATACAATCATACAAGCACAAGCAGAAGTAAATAGTCTGAGTACAGACACTAGAAAGCAAGAAGGCTTCTCGAAGCCTGTCTATCTGCATAGGGCCCTCCATGGCCAGGATCACCACCTAGGTGGCTAGTCACTTGTCGACGTCAAGGTCTACGTAGAACCCATCGGAGGGGGCGGTGTTGTCGTCTGAAAACAGTAATTAAGCAAACATGAGTACAAAGGTACTCAACAAGTCTTACAACAGAACCTACTATACATGCTCATTCTCAAGAAGGTGGTGGGGTTATTGCAGCAAGCCAGCTTTGACTCTTGGCTAAACTATCCTATGGAACTCCACTAGTAAAATAGTTTTCGCACACGAGTCCACTACTCACCAACACAATACTCCACCGGGGATCCTCTCTCGTCATCCTACGAGAGGGCCATCCTCGGTACTCACACTTATCTTGAGTCTTTTATTAGTATCCATTAACTTGTCTATGAACTGTATAGGCAACCAAGTAGTCCTTTACCGCGGACGCGGCTATTCGAATAGATGATGTTAACCCTGCAGGGGTATACTTCTTCATACACGCTTCCACCACTTACCGCCATTTACACGACATGTACTCGACACTTAAGTCTCTAGTCCAGGTTTATCGCCTATCCAGGTTCTATCCGTAGGGAGTCCGGCCGAGGTTTCCACATACGGCCCCGAACGATGTGAACAGGGTCCCAAGACGCCAAACGGGCGCCCGGCATACCCAGCCATGGTGTATCTACCGCAACATAGCCCACCCCTAGGGTCAGCGCTACGCACGGCTGCCAACACATAACCTACAAACACCAGAAACTATTTGCAACTCCTGGACAGAGTACTAGGGTATTTAAGAAGCCGAGAGGGTCAATTAAGGATCCCAATGGATGGTAGTAGCTGAATCTTTTAATCACACATACAGATCTCAGTTCTTAGGGATGGCCTCAATGAAACAACCCACCATGTACTCCTACATGGCCTCTCATCGATACCTTCACCAAAACATGTTCAACACATCCCTCACATTACCGACATAAACATTTCACTCTAGCCCATCACCCAGATGAACCAGACCTGACACACCTCTAAGCATAGCAGGCATAGCAAGGTAGGAATCACATACATGGCTCAATCAAGTCCTACACATGCTAGTGGGTTTCATCTAGTTACTGTGGCAATGATAGGTCATGCAGAGGATAAGGGTTCAACTACCGTAGCACTCAACAGTTTGAATCGCGTTGTCTTAATGCAGTAAACAAGAGCAAAAGCGAGAACATGGGTTTGTATCGGAATGATCAATGGGTTGCTTGCCTATTGTAGTGGTAGTAGGGTACTGCCCTTCAGACGGATACTCGGGGTTATCCTCGGAGGCAGAACCTACCACGAAAATCACACCGAACATAATCAACACATGGCAATATGCAACAATATGATGCATGCTATGACATGGCAAGATGAAAGTGTCTTGACCTAATGCAAGCTAAAACATGGCCATATTAGTGGATTACCTTAATCTGCTTAAACAGCAAGGTTAACTTGTTTTGTCATGCATGAAACCATTAAAGATGGATAGATTGAATTTTTCTGACCATTTTTCATATATAAATCTTTGCATTTGGAGCTATGGTTGATTTTCTATGATTTTTAGAAGTTTTGACTATTTTCTAGAATTTCCTATTAAAGAATAAATCCAGTAATTGAATTAATGCGTCAGCATGACATAGGTGTGACGTCAGCAGGTCAACTAGGTCGGCCAGGTCAAACCTAACTGGTGGGCCCTCTCTGTCAGTGTCACAACTAATTAACAGAATTATGTTAGTGCAAATTGACTGTTAGTGGGGCCTGGGCCCACATGTCAGTGGCTAAACTAAATTAAATTAGTTAAAACTAATCTTAACCTGATTAGCAGACCGGCCCCACCTGTCATAGACTCAGGGGGGTCTACCTGGGCCCACACAGGGGTCAAACGGGGTCAACTCGCCGGCGGCTTGATGCCGGCGACGACAAACGCGGCGGAGGGGCTCGGGTTTGCGTCTCTGGCGACCAAATCAACAGCGAAGAGCAGCTACATGACGTGGGGAGCGAGCCACGTCGTTTGGTGGAGAAAGTGGAGCTCGGCCAGGCCGGGAACGACGCTGGCGATGACCTTGGCGGTCGCCGGAGTTCGGGCGAGGACGAGCTAGTCGCTAGGGGGCACAGCGAGGGGCGTGCGAGGGTGCTACGGGCTCCTGCGAGTGTGTGGAAGACGAAGGCGTGCTCGGTAGCATCCCAACATGGTTGTGGCCACGACGGTGACGTGCGGTGGCGGCGGCGAGCTTCGGCTTCAATGGCAGAGGTGGTTAGATGACGCGGACGAGCGCGGGGAGAGGGGGAAATGGTGGCGGAGCTCACAGCGGTTGTAGGGGAGCGAACAGTGAGCTCGGGGAAGGTCTGGAGGGAGCGGGGCGACGAAGGGGATATCCGGTGGCCGGAGTTGAGGACGAGCTCGGTGCAGCGTCTCCGGGGTGAGCTAGCGCTCAGGGCTCGGCCTACTTGATGTAGTCGACGACAGCGGAGCTTCCTGGCTTGACGGGGCAACGAATGGATGGCGGTGGCTGCGGTGAAGCTTGTCGGCGGCGACAGCTGCGCTCGGCAGGAAGATGCAGAGAGAGCCAGAGAGGGGGAGAGGCCACGAGGAGAGTGGGATGAAAGAGAGGGAGACGTGGGGGTCGGCGTGGCACTCGTAGGCGCCTCCAGGGCATCGGTGGAAGCAGGAGGTGGCCGGTGTGTGGCCGCGGGCGCCGGCCACGCGCTCCTCGTCCTTCTGGCGAGAGGAGGAGGACGACTGGCAAGAGCCAATCGATTGGGCCGAGCCAGGTGGGCTGGTGGGCTGCGCCTGGTAAGTTTCTCTCTCTCTCCTTTTTTCTGTTTTTCTTATTTATTTATTATTTCTGTAACTTCAGGGCTTTATTAAAAATACCAGGGCATTACCATAAATCATAAAATTAATCATGGCCACTGCTTAGAATATATCCAACAACAAACATTTTAGTTTATGATTATTTGAGCATTTAAAATATTTTATAGCATTTAAATGCCCAAATGCAAATACCATAAGGATTAATCCAATGACCTTTGATGTCCTAGAAAAATGTGCACCATTTTTGTCAAAGCTTTTAACCCAAAACAAAAAAGGGTGGGCTTTTTAGAAGGGCATTTCAGGTTCACTGGTAAAGTTTTTAGTAAACCCTAGTTGTTCCAGGGGGGTGCTGGGGGTTCTGTCATCCCCATTTCAAATTTAAAAGGACTTTAAACATGATGCACACTCTAATGCTTGAACTAAATTAGGGTGTGACAATGATTGCAGTCGAGTCCATGTTCCGCCATCTCCTGGCACTTGAAAACTTGTTGCTCCAATGCCTCGAGCCTTGTCTCCATGCTTCTAGTCCTCCTTGGTCCCTCAACATCGCGGATATGCAGCAACCCCTCACGCATCTCAATGGTTTGAGGGTGTTGCGGCACCTCCATGAGGTAGGGGTTGATGACCTTCTCTAAGTGCTTGTCCTTGGGGCACTTGAAGACGCCATGGCGATCTAGATCTGTCAAAAAATAGCTCGAAACAAAGACAAAGGATATTTGTGTGATACGGTGGTCAAAACCTTCGGGAGATTATATAATGAATTTTTACTGACCAAAAGAAGTATCATGCAAGAAAACGGAGTCCGGAGAGCACACGAGGTGCCCACGAGGCAGGGGGCACACCCGGGGGGGTAGGGCGCACCCTCCACCCTTGTGGAAGCCTCGTGTCCTTTTCGGTCTGCTTCTTATTTTCCTATTTTCTTAAATATTCCAAAACAAAGAAAAATTTCCATTAGAACTGTTTTGGAGACGGTTTACTTACCGTACCACATACCTATTCCTTTTCGGAGTCTGAAGCGTTCTGTAAAGTGTCCCTTATGTATTCCTGAGGGGTTACAATTTCAATAACATTAGTTTCAGCATTTATAGGATTACTTGAGATATAATGTTTGATTCTTTGACCGTTGAGCACCCTCGAATTTGTGCCTTCAAAGTTGTTGATTTTTATAGCACCGGAACGGTAGACCTCCTCGATGATGTAAGGACCTTCCCATTTAGAGAGGAGTTTGCCTACAAAAAATCTTAAACGAGAGTTGTATAACAACACATAATCACCTATATTAAACTCATGTTTTTGTATCCTTTTGCCATGCCATCTTTTAACTTTTTCTTTAAAAAGTTTAGCATTCTCGTAGGCCTGGGTTCTCCATTCATCAAGTGAGCTGATATCAAAAAGCCTCTTCTCACCGGCCAGTTCGAAGTCATAGTTGAGCTCTTTAATAGCCCAATATGCCTTATGTTCTAATTCAAGAGGTAAGTGACATGCTTTACCATAAACCATTTTATACGGGGACATACCCATAGGATTTTTATATGCAGTTCTATAAGCCCATAATGCATCATCAAGTTTCTTGTACCAATTCTTTCTAGATCTATTGACAGTCTTTTGCAAAATTAATTTAAGCTCTCTATTTCTAAGTTCCACTTGACCACTAGACTGTGCATGATAAGGGGATGCAATTCTATGATTAACATCATACTTAGCAGGCATTTTACGGAAGCACCATGAATAAAATGTGAACCACCATCAGTCATTAAATATCTAGGGACTCCAAACCTCAGAAAAATAACTTCTTTAAGCATCTTAGTAGAGGTGTTATGATCATCACTACTAGTTGGAATAGCCTCTACCCACTTAGTGATGTAATCAACAGCAACTAAAATATGTTTATACCCATTAGAGGAAGGAAAAGGTCCCATATAATCAAAGCCCCAGACATCAAATGGTTCAATAACAAGTGAATAATTCATAGGCATTTCTTGACGTCTACTAATATTACCAATTCTTTGACATTCATCACAAGACAAGACAAACTTACGGGCATCCTTGAAGAGAGTAGGCCAATAAAAACCGGATTGCAATACCTTATGTGCAGTTTTGTCTCCAGCATGGTGTCCTCCATAAGCCTCGGAGTGACACTTGCGTAGGATCTGTTCCTGTTAATGCTTAGGTACACAACGTCTAATAACACCATCTACTCCTTCTTTATAAAGGTATGGGTCATCCCAAAAGTAATGTCTTAAATCATAGAAGAACTTTTTCTTTTGCTGGTATGTGAAACTAGGTGGTATCAATTTAGCAACAATGTAATTAGCATAATCAGCATACCATGGAGTAGTACGAGAAGCATTTATGACAGCTAGTTGTTCATCAGGAAAGTTATCATCAATAGGTAGTGGGTCATCAAGAACATTCTCTAACCTAGACAAGTTGTCTGCAACGGGGTTCTCAGCCCCCTTTCTACCAATAATATGCAAATCAAATTATTGTAGCAAGAGAACCCATCTAATAAGTCTAGGTTTAGCATCTTTCTTTTCCATAAGATATTTAATAGCAGCATGATCAGTGTGAATAGTTACTTTAGAATCAACAATATAAGGTCTGAACTTATCACAAGCAAATACAACTGCTAAAAATCCTTTTTCGGTACTAGCATAATTTTTGGCACTGTCTAGAGTTTTACTAGCATATTGGATAACATTTTATTTCTTATCAACTCTTTGTCCTAGAACAGCCCCTACTACATAATCACTAGCATCACACATAATTTCAAATGGTAAATTCCAATCAGGAGGTTGAACAATAGGTGCAGAAACCAAAGCTTTCTTAAGTATTTCAAATGCTTCTACACAGTCATCATCAAAGACATAAGAGACATCTTTTTGTAAGAGATTAGTCAGAGGCCGAGAGATTTTAGAGAAGTCCTTAATGAACCTCCTACAAAAAATGTCATGACCAAGGAAACTTCTTATACCTTTAATGTCCTTAGGACACGACATCTTTTCAATAGCATCAACTTTAGCTTTATCAACTTCAATGCCTCTTTCAGAAATTTTATGCCCCAAGACAATACCTTCATTACCTATAAAGTGGCACTTCTCCCAATTCAAGACAATATTAGTTTCTTCACAACTCTGCAAAACTCGATCAAGGTTGCTTAAGCAATCATCAAAAGAAGTTCCGTAAACAGGGAAATCATCCATGAAAACCTCAACAATGTTTTCACAAAAGTCAGAGAATATAGTAGTCATACATCTTTGAAAAGTAGCAGGTGCATTACATAAACCAAAAGGCATACGTCTATAAGCAAATGTACCGAAAGGACAAGTAAAATTTGTCTTTTCTTGATCCTCTTTTGACACAGGTATTTGAGAGAAACCAGAATAACCATCTAGAAAGCAAAAATGTGTATGTTTGGATAATCCTTCTAGCATTTGATCAATAAAAGGTAAATGGTAATGATCCTTTTTAGTGGCTTTATTTAATTTGCGGAAATCAGTTGCCATTCTATAACCTGTAACAATTCTTTGTGGGATCAATTCATCTTTCTCATTAGGAACAACAGTAATACCTCCCTTCTTAGGGACACAATGGACAGGACTTACCCACTGACTATCAGCAACGGGATAAATTATACCTGCTTCAAGAAGCTTTAGTATTTCTTTTCTTACTACTTCTTTCATCTTAGGATTTAACCGTCGTTGGTGATCAACAACCGGTTTAGCATCCTTCTCCAATTTTATATTGTGCTGGCAGAGAGTGGGACTAATGCCCTTAAGATCATCAAGAGTATATCCAATAGCAGCACGGTGGTTCTTCAGAGTTTTAAATAATTTCTTTTCTTCATGCTCTGTAAGGTTAGCACTAATAATAACAGGATATATCTCTTTCTCATCAAGATAAGCATATTTAAGAGTATCAGGTAAAGGTTTAAGCTCAAACACGGGATCACCCTTAGGTGGAGGGGGATCCCCTAGGATTCCAACAGGCAGGTTGTGTTTCAAAATAGGTCTCTGTTTAAAGAATACTTCATCTATTTCCCTTCTTTCATTAATAAACACATCGTTTTCATGGTCTAACAAATATTGTTCTAAAGGATCAGTAGGAGGCATGGAAATACAAGCAAGACCAATAATTTCATCTTTACTAGGCAATTCTTTATCATGGGGTTGTCTATGAATTTTAGCAAAATTAAACTCATGAGACATATCCCCTAAACCAACAGAAACAATATCCTTATTGCAGTTTATCTTAGCATTAACAGTATTCAAGAAGGGTGTACCAAATATAATGGTACAAAAGTCATCTTGTGGGGAACCGAGAACAAGAAAATCAGCAGGGTATTTAACTTTCCCACACAAGACTTCGACATATCTAAAAATCCCAACTAGTGAAATAGTATCTCTATTGGCAAGCTTAATTGTAACATCAATCTCTTCTATCTCAGCAGGTGCAATATCATGTATAATTTCTTGGTATAAGGAATCAGGTATAGCGCTTGCACTAGCACCCATATCACATAAGCCATGGTAGCAATGATCTCCTATTTTAACAGAAATAACAGGCATGCCTACAACAGGTCTATGTTTATTTTTTGTACCTGGTCTAGCAATTCTAGCAAATTCATTACAGAAGTAAATAACATGCCCATCAATATTATCGGCGAAGAGATCCTTAACCATAGAAACAATAGGTTCAACTTTAATTTGCTCAGGGGGTTTCGGTGTCTTAATATTACTTTTGTTAACCACAGTTGAAGCTTTAGCATGATCCTTTATTCTAACAGGGAAAGCTGGTTTCTCAATATAAGTAGTAGGAACAACAGGATCATTATAAGTGATAGTATTTTCTTCAACTTTAATAGGTGCAACTATTTTTACTTCAATGGGACGATTATATTTAAAACACTTCTCCTTAGGGAGATATACATGAGTAGCAAAGGATTCACAGAAAGAAGCTACTATCTGAGAGTCAAGTCCATATTTAGTGCTAAATTCACGGAAAGCATCAGTATCCATAAAAGATTTAACACAATCAAAGTTAGGTGTTACACCTGACTCCTTACCTTCGTCGAGGTCCCAATCTTCAGAGTTGAGTTTAATTCTTTCCAATAAATCCCATTTGAATTCAATAGTCTTCATCATAAAAGATCTAGTACAAGAAGTATCGAGCATGGAGCGATTATTGAGAGAAAGCCAAGCATAAATTTTTTGAATAATCATTTCTTTTGAGAGCTCATGATTGGGGCATGAATATAACATTGACTTAATCCTCCCCCAAGCTTGAGCGGTGCTTTCTCTTTCGCGAGGCAAAAAATTATATATATATATATATATATATATATAATTACGATCACGATGAACAAGATGCATAGGATAAAACTTCTGATGAAATTCCAATTTCAATCGTTGGTAGTTCCATGATCCAATATCATCACATAGCCTCAACCATATCAATGCATCTCCCTTCAAAGATAAAGGGAAGACCTTCTTGTGATGCCCGGATAATTAGGCTACAGTAATCCCACGTTAATGTCGCCACGTCACCTTGGTTACTATTGCTAATCTCGCGCTAGATCAAAACCGGTCCAAAATTCAAATTCAAAGTTTGGTAAATAATAAAAGTTTTCAAACATTAAAATAAAAATGTTCGGTTTGTACTAAAAATTGCATATGTAAATATGGTGTAATAAACACATTTTTATAAAATGCCTAAATAATTTAAATTGCAATAAAATAGAATAGAAAATAAATAAAAGAAAGAAAATACAAAAGGGAAAACAAACAAAAAAAAGAAAAGAAAGACCCCCGGGCCAACTGACCCAACACGCCGGCCCAGTCAGCCACCAGGCCAGCCCTCCCCGTCGCCTTATCCCCGCTACCCCCATGACCTAAAGCCACGTCCCCCACTCCCCCCACTCTCTCTCGCTTGTGCCCCTCCCCTCCCGTGATCCAGATCGGGATCGACCCGATCTCGCCGCCCGACGCCGCCCGGCACCCCCCTCCCCCCACGCGCCGTCGTCGGACCTAGCCGGAACGCCTCCTCGACCACATACCTCCTCCTCGACTCCCGATGCCTAGTCCGTACACCGCCGGTGAGGCCACGGCCTCCCAGTCCCCTTCTCCCCCTCCCAGTTGCATGCCGCCCCGCTCACCGGCCTCGCTGCTCTGCAGCTGTCGCGTGCCTCGCCCCGCTCTAGTTTCCCTCGCCCCGCGCTCCCCCCCAGCATGCTCGCCGCGACCATCCCGCGCCCTGGCTGCACCGTGCCTCCCCCTATGCGTGCGCTCGCTGAAGATGCCCGCGCCCACGCGCCGCGCGTGGCCGCGCCCCTGGTTGCGCCCAGCGCTCCCTGCCCGACACCCTTCACGTGGCCCCACTCCGGCGCCGCCTCCTACCCGAGCCCCCCACCGCGGCCTGGCTCCGCCTCCTCCTTGCCCCGTGCCGCCTCCAACTATAACCGCTGCCGCACCGCTGCTCGACTGCGCCGCTCGCGGCCGCCCGCGCCCCTTGCTCCGGCTACTGCTACTGCCTCAGCTGCCGGCGCCCCTCGCCTTCGTTGCCCCGACCACCGTTGCTCCCTGCATCGCCGCCTACTGCCGCCGCCCCCGTGCACTGCGTCACGCCCGCCAGCGAGCACGGCGCCTGGCACCGGCACCGTGGCGGCTCCCGGGCGCGCCCGTTCGGGCGGGCGCCTGCATCGCTGCTCGCCCACCACCCGGTTGGCCCTGTGGCCACTGACCAGTGGGCCCACGCCCTAGAACAAAAAATAAAAATAAAAATAATAAAATGAATAAATTAAAGTTAAATAAATAAATTAACCTTACTTAATTAGTCTAATAAACTAGATTGGTTTAATTAAACCTACTTAACTAGTTCAGTCAATGACAATTGGGCCCCACTGCCCCTTTCACCAGTCAACTCAGTCAAAGTTGAGTGTTGACCCTACTGACGTCATGGTGATGTCATGCTGACATCACCTTTCACTGTTCTGGATAATGTCTGAGTTAAATAATAAAATAAATTTAAAAAATGCATAAAACCTTGATAAATCATAGAAAATAAACCGTAGCTCGGATGAAAATACTTTGTACATGGAAGTTGCTCAGAACGACGAGACGAATCCAGATACGCAGCCCGTTCGTCCACCACACATCCCTAACCTATCGAACTCGCAACTTTCCCCCTCCGGGTCATCTGTCCGAAAACGCGAAACACCGGGAATACTTTCCCGGATGTTTTTCCCCCTTCACCGGTACCACCTCATACCACGATAGGGCACACCTAGCATCACGCTTTGTCATGTCATGCATCGTCATGCATTTGTTTGCATTATATTTATTGTTTCTTCCCCCTCTTCTCTCGCTAGACACCGAGACCGATGTCGCTGCTACCCAGTACGACTACGGTGTTGACGACCCCTCTCTCTTGCCAGAGCAACCAGGCAAGCCGCCCCCCTTGATCACCAGATATCGCCTACTCTTCTCTATACTGCTTGAATTAGAGTAGTGTAGCATGTTACTGCTTTTCGTTAATCCTATCCCGATGCATAGCCTGTCCTTGCTACTACTGTTGTTACCTTTACCTGCAATCCTAATGCTTAGTATAGGATGCTAGATTATCATCAGTGGCCCTACATTCTTGTCCGTCCGCCATGCTATACTATCGGGCCGTGATCACTCGGGAGGTGATCACGGGTATATACTATATACTTTATACATGATACATGTGATGACTAAAGTCGGGTTGGCTCGAGGAGTACCCGCGGTTGATTCACGAATTGGGGGCTGGAAGGACATACTTTCCCGACGGCCCTCCGTGTGGATCTTTGTGGCGAAGCGACAGGGCAGGTTGAGACCACCTAGGAGAGAGGTGGGCCTGGCCCTGGTCGGCGGTCACGGTTATTTCAAGATAACACGTTTAACGAGCTCTTGTATTCGAGCCCTCGAGGCCCCTCGCTTGTAATATGATGCTTGTATGACTTATTTTATTTGTAGAATTGTGTTGTGATATCTTCCCGTGAGTCCTTGATCTTGATCGTACATGTTTGCGTGTATGATTAGTGTACGGTTGAATCGGGGGCGTCACAAGTTGGTAGCAGAGTCGACTGCCTGTAGGAATCCCCCTTTCCAACTCATTGGCCGAAGTCGAGTCTAGTTACTGAAAAACTTTACTAACATGGTTGTGTGGCTTACGGGCTCACGTCGCCATTGGGTGGTATTAGGGTCTTTTACTCCTTGTCTATACTCTGGGACTCTGATCTCTCTTCTATTCGGGTTAAATGAATTTTGCTAAATCTAACATTAGGATCTCGTTATCACTTTCACCCAGAGAGCCCCTTATTACTGATGATCGTCTACTGCATGTGAAGACCTTGAAGATACGCTCTGCTGTTAACCCGAGAACTTTTGTTCATCGCGTTTGCAATTCCCCTTCCACCGTCAACCCTTATGGATAACTACTTGCAGTTGTTATTCTTACATTCATCCCCAGTTGGTCTTGATATTACAAGATACCCCGAAATACTCGTCGTTGTTTCGATAATCCTTTGAGCTTACTGCCTTGTTGTTCTTTGTCACCTGAATACCCCTACGGATAATTCTCGCACTTATCGAGTATCCGCTCATCCCCCAATTGTTCATGTGTTTCACAATGGTCTTCAAAATACTATTCGATCCTCCAAAAATCCTTAGTAGCTTATTGCTCTGCAATATTTGTCTGCTTGCATGTTGGATGCTTTCCATATGTATGGCAATATTCGTTAGTATCCTTAGGCATCGTCATCTTGATCCTTTTGATTCAACATGAGTGCGAATGCACGCAATCATCAATTGATCCTTTTAAATTATCTTTCCGGCTCAGACGTCGTTTTAAACATGAGCTGGTTCTCAACCAATCCAATTGCCGTTGATCGTACCCCTTAGGTCTATTGAACTTATCCACCCTTGATCAAAGCGTCTGCTTCTGATCCTTCGATTTGGAAATCATAATACCTCTGATTCTAAGCATTGAATCAGTCAGTTGTTTCTATAATCCAATGCCCTTGCATTGTTACTTCCTCTGGTTGTGTGCCGATGCTCACAACAGCTCTGTTATTGACCGGCAGATCCTTTAATGGATTTTATCCGACAGCATCCTTCATATTCAATAACTTTGTGAGTCTTTTCTCGGATACATAATGCCTTTGGTAAATTGTGTCCTCTGCTTTGTCAACCATGCTCTGCTTTCGAGCTTGTGTTATTTACTCCTGAAGTTTGTGGTATATGTTCCTAAGAGGCCTCGATGGGTTGGACATATGCCTTTTTCTAATCTGTGTGAACCCGGAAACTACTACGGGTCATACTCTACTGGTGTTATGTCAGATAAAATTTCAACACCACAACTTCGCTGAAGGCAAGAAGTGAATGAAAGGTTATGCATTAAAGATGTGGGAGTCGACCTGGAACTTTGTGTTCATGCCCATGGACACGATGTAGGTCCTATCATGGAAACTTCTTGTAATAATAACTATTTCCTTGATATAATATCATCTGATATCGATGAATTGACCCTTTGCAGTCGTGGTTCCGACCATGTTCTCCTTTAAATACCATTTCTCAGGCAAGTGAAAACACTTATCTTCTGCAGATCAATACATCTCCGCAACCCCTACGTCAATCTTCCTCGTCATATCATTTCTCCTTGAACAAAAAACTTGATTTCGAGTTTGTGTTGTACCCATGGTTCCAATAACATTTTGCTTCATCATTCCTTTGACTCGATGTCGTTGCTGATTGATTACATCTTCATGAAATCTCTCGACAAATGTGTCATGATCATCATCAACCTTATGAGCTCTTCCAGGATATCAACCGGATTCATGAAGAGAAATAACATCCTTGCCCTTCATGAGTCGTGTTATCATCGGCCACTTTATTGCCTTCTCTCCGACACAAACTTGTTCGTGTTTTGTGTTATACCTTGAGTTCATTGCTACCCAGCATTGTTCTTCTTTACATTGGAGTATTACCATCTTTTATGTCAAAAATGTTGTGAGAATTTCACCACCTCTTAAGAAATTCTTGTTACAGTGATGCTTATCGCCATCACCATTCTTTTCTTGGCCCCCGTGTTGAGTGAACTCTGTTGTGGGAATTTGATATCTCTAGCAACCCTATTGTTTTGAAGTGAATGGCTGATAGTTTCGTTATCGAATCACCATTCTAGCTTTGAACGTCCTACTTGGTCCATATTTCCAGGTGCATTTTTGTTCAATATTTAATTGTGGAAATCCATCCTTTGGAAATCTTGATGAATTGTTGTTGAGTTCATCAGCCACCTCCTCATCCTCTCCTTGGTTTACCGATGAAATCTTGTTTTGGAACTCGCTTCCATAGTTCATTGCTCGAGAATCTTATAATGTCATCTCGTCAATTGTGTTGCACCTTTTCTTCTTAGGCATCCCAAGTCCGAGGTATCCTGATGCCAATCAGATCTGAATCTTGATCAGATATGATGGTTGGAACATATTTTCAAGAGTTATAACATTGGTCTTTATACGACTCGGTAAGGTGATGTCATGCCTAGCGCACCTGACTGGAGGACCTAGTGTTATAGTTTCCTTTTTAACTAGGTTAACCATTTTTCAATGAGGAAATTGAATGCCTTGTGTAATAAGTTATCCTGATGGATCCTTCGTATATCCAAAGTCCGACCTTTGCTTGAAGACCATGTCAATGCTATCTCGAAGCATGTATGTGGTACTCCTATCATCAATAAGAACATTTGAAGCACAATGCTAAATTTCCCTTATCAGTTATCCCAAACACCGTTGTATGGGTACATATCATGATTCTTCTTATCCCTTTTACCTGAATGGTCATGCCTTCGGTCTCGTGTCATGGATATCATTCTCTACTTGTCCTTGGTAAGGATATACCCCTGAAATATGTGTTTAAACACATTTTCTTTCCGTTGTTCTGATTAAAACTGAGAACCATTTTTCCTTTCCATTGGTTTGTTTAAACCCTTATTGTGATCTGTATGATATAAGCAGTCATATTCCCTGCTTGTGTAAACACCTCGGTGTACAACTCTGTCAGTAAGACCCTGTTACTATTGTTGATGACATTCCGATAGCCACCGATGGAAGAGAACCTTGCCTATTGGTCCGCCTCGTTCAACGAGTAGGAAAATGGTTCTCCTCGTCCCTTGCCCTTGGTACCAACGTTAATGCCGACATAACTGACAGGCTATTCCCCGACATGCCTTGCTATCATGACCATGCAAGATGTCGCTGCCCTCTTACTTTAACCCACATGGTGGGCCCATAACCCACAGTTCCTCAGGATCAAAACCTGACTCTTCTGTATATCCCTGTCTCCAAAGTTAATTCTCGCGCCTGGCTACATATGTAATTGTCAGGTCACCTCCCTAGTGATCTATTCTGGTATCAGACGCAATACTTAATCTCGCTGCCTAGAAACCCTTTCACCTTCTGATTAGGCATCGAACGATTGCCTATCCGTTTGAAACTTCTCATGGTACCTTCTTACTTTGCTCTCGACATCTTCTTAAGTTTCAATTCGAGAGATACTTATGCTTCTTCCCCTGAGTTAACCGTCTGATGCTCGATCTTGTTAGAATCTGTCCTTATAGGGTTTTCCCTTCTCACCCTTTCGTAAGTACAATGAAGATCCTGAAGGAAGGACGACAAACTTCATCATGATGACCTGAAGCAGAGGACTGAAGACATCAATGTAATGGATCGACCTCTTCGAGAAGAGCAACTATGATAGAGAAGAATCGTTAGAATTTCGTAACCAGATCCCTTCCCCCTTATAACCGCTCCTAAATCTCGGGACGAGATTTCTTGTAGTGGAGGAGAATTGTGACGCCCGGATAATTAGGCTACAGTAATCCCACGTTAATGTCACCACGTCACCTTGGTTACTATTGCTAATCTCGCGCTAGATCAAAACCGGTCCAAAATTCAAATTCAAAGTTTGGTAAATAATAAAAGTTTTCAAACATTAAAATAAAAATGTTCGGTTTGTACTAAAAATTGCATATGTAAATATGGTGTAATAAACACATTTTTATAAAATGCCTAAATAATTTAAATTGCAATAAAATAGAATAGAAAATAAATAAAAGAAATAAAATACAAAAGAGAAAACAAAAAAAAAGAAAAGAAAGACCCCCGAGCCAACCGACCCAACACGCCGGCCCAGTCAGCCACCAGCCAGCCCACCCCGTCGCCTTATCCCCGCAACCCCCGTGACGTAAAGCCACGTCCCCCACTCCCCCCCCCACTCTCTCTCGCTTGTGCCCCTCCCCTCCCGTGATCCAGATCGGGATCGACCCGATCTCGTCGCCCGACGCCGCCCGATGCCCCCCTCCCCCTCGCATCGTCGTCGGACCTAGCCGGAACGCCTCCTCGACCCCGTACCTCCTCCTCGACTCCCGCTGCCTAGTCCCTACACCGCCGGTGAGGCCACGGCCTCCCACTCCCCTTCTCCCCCTCCCTGTTGCATGCCGCTCCGCTCGCCGGCCTCGCTGCTCTGCTGCCGTCGTGTGCCTCGCCCCGCTCTAGTTTCCCTCGCCCCGCGCTCCCCCAGCGTGCTCGCCGCGACCATCCAGCGCCCTGGCTGCACCGTGCCTCCCCCTACGCGTGTGCTCGCCGCAGATGCCCGCGCCCACGCGCCGCGCGTGGACGCGCCCCTGGCTGCGCCCAGCGCTCCCTGCCCGACGCCCGTTCACGCAGCCCCACTCCGGCACCGCCTCCTACCCGAGCCCCCCCGCCGCGGCCTTGCTCCGCCTCCTCCTTGCCCCGCGCCGCCTTCAGCCATAACCGCTGCCGCACCGCTGCTCGACTGCGCCGCTCGCGGTCGCCCGCGCCCCTTGCTCCGGCTACTGCTGCTGCCTCCGCTGCCGGCGCCCCTCGCCTTCGTCGCCCCGTCCTCCGCCGCTCCCTGCACCGCCGCCTACTGCCGCCGCCCCCGTGCACTGCGTCGCGCCCGCCGACGAGCACGATGCCCGGCGCCGGCGCCGTGGCGGCTCCCAGGCGCCCGCATCGCTGCTCGCCCACCACCCGGTTGGCCCTGTGGCCACTAACCAGTGGGCCCACACCCTAGAACAAAAAATAAAAATAAAAATAATAAAATGAATAAATTAAAAATTAAAAAATTAACCTTACTTATTTAGTCTAATAAACTAGATTAGTTTAATTAAACCTGCTCAACTAGTTCAGTCAATGACAATTGGGCCCCACTGCCCCTTTGACAAGTCAACTCAGTCAAAGTTGACTGTTGACCCTGCTGACATCATGGTGATGTCATGCTGACATCACCTTTCACTGTTCTGGATAATGTTCGATTTAAATAATAAAATAAATTTTAAAAATGCATAAAACTTTGATAAATCATAGAAAATAAACCGTAGCTCGGATGAAAATGCTTTGTACATGGAAATTGCTCAGAACGATGAGACGAATCCGGATACGCAGCCTGTTCGTCCACCACACATCCCTAACCTATCGAACTCGCAACTCCCCCCCGGGTCATCTGTCCGAAAACGCAAAACACCGGGAACACTTTCCCGGATGTTTTTCCCCCTTCACTGGTACCACCTCATACCACGATAGGGCACACCTAGCATCACGCTTTGTCATGTCATGCATCGTCATGCATTTTTTTGCATTATATTTATTATTTCTTCCCCCTCTTCTCTCGCTAGACACCGAGACCGACGCCACTGCTACCCAGCACGACTACGGTGTTGACGACCCCTCTCTCTTGCCAGAGCAACCAGGCAAGCCCCCCCCCTTGATCACCAGATATCGCCTACTCTTCTCTATACTGCTTGCATTAGAGTAGTGTAGCATGTTACTACTTTCCGTTAATCCTATCCTGATGCATAGCCTGTCCTTGCTACTACTGTTGTTACCTTTACCTGCAATCCTAATGCTTAGTATAGGATGCTAGATTATCATCAGTGGCCCTACATTCTTGTCCGTCTGCCATGCTATACTATCGGGCCGTGATCACTCAGGAGGTGATCACAGGTATATACTATATACTTTATACATGATACATGTGATGACTAAAGTCGGGTTGGCTCGAGGAGTACTCGCGGTTGATTCACGAATTGGGGGATGGAAGGACATACTTTCCCGACGGCCCTCTGTGTGGATCTTTGTGGTGAAGCGACAGGGCAGGTTGAGACCACCTAGGAGAGAGGTGGGTTTGGCCCTGGTCGGCGTTCATGGTTATTTCAAGATAACACGTTTAACGAGATCTGGGTATTTGATCTGAGTCTGGCCACTGGCCTATATGCACTAACCATCTATGCGGGGACAAATATGGGCACTCGACGTCGTGCTATCACCCAAAGCCTTCGTGACATCAGTGACTGAGCGGCGCGCCCCGGATTGGACTGGAACGCCTGCTCTTGTATTAGGGAGGCTAGGTCTGCTTCCGGCTGCGTTCACAACATGCAGGTGTGCAAAGGGCGATGGGCCCAGACCCCTACGTCATAGGATTTAGATCGGCGTGCTGACCTCTCTATTGTGCCTAGGTAGGGCTGCGACGTGTTGATCTTCCGAGGCCGGGCATGACCGAGAAAAGTGTGTTCGGACAAAGGGGATCAAGCGTGTTGGGAAATGTGGTGCACCCCTGCAGGGAAGTTAATCTATTCAAATAGTCGTGTTCTTCGGTAACAGGACGACTTGGATTTGTACCTTGACCTTATGACAACTAGAACCGGATACTTAATAAAACACACCCTTCCAAGTGCCAGATACAACCGGTGATCGCTCTCTCACAGGGCGACGAGGGGAGGATCATCGGTTAGGATATTGCTACACGATGCTACTTGGTGAACTTACCATCTACTCTCTTCTCCTGCTGCAAGATGGAGGTTACCAGAAGCGTAGTCTTCGAAAGGACTGGCTATCCCCCTCTTATTCCGGCTTTCTGCAGTTCAATCCACATATGATAGCCTTATTCCATTTGATACCAATGCATACATATCTAGTGCAGCTCCTTTCTTGCGAGTACTTTGGATGAGTACTCACGGTTGCTTTGCTCCCCCTTTTTCCACTTTGCTATACTCGATTGCTGCGACCAGACTTTGGAGCCCAGGAGCCAGACGCCACCGTCGACGACGACTACTACTACTCGGGAGGTGCCTACTACTACGTGCAGCCCGCTGACGACGACCAGGAGTAGTTTAGGAGGATCCCAGGCAAGAGGCCTGTGCCTCGTTCGATCTGTATCCCAGTTTGTGCTAGCCATCTTATGGCATCTTGATTAACTTATGTCTGTACTCAGATATTGTTGCCTTCGCTGACTCATCTATGATCGGGCTCTTGTATTCGAGCCCTCGAGGCCCCTGGCTTGTAATATGATGCTTGTATGACTTATTTTATTTGTAGATTTGTGTTGTGATATCTTCTCGTGAATCCCTGATCTTGATCGTACACGTTTGCGTGTATGATTAGTGTATGATTGAATCGGGGGCGTCACACTTCTTCTTGATAACATCCTCGGGCATACCTGCAAGCTTAAATAATCCACAAACTTCATCCACATAGATTAGGTGCAAATCGGGATGTAATGTTCCATCACCTGTAAAAGGATTAGCTAGAAGTTTCTCTATCATACCCAAGGGAATTTCAAAGTAAACATTTTCAGTAGGTTCAGTAGGTTGAGGAGCAACTCTTTCCTCTACTGGTCGGGTGAAGATACCCCGAACAAGCCCCTCAAAGGATTATGTTCCATAGTAACAAGTGACAGTAAATTTCAGCACACTATATAAATTTTTCCTTACCAAATTCCACCTACCAAAGGCGCCTCACTCCCCGGAAATGGCGCCAGAAAAGAGTCTTGATGTCCCACAAGTGTAGGGGATCTATCATAGCCTTTTCGATAAGTAAGAGTATCGAACCCAACGAGGAGCAGAAGGAAATGATAAGCAGTTTTCAGTAAGGTATTCTCTACAAGCACTGAAATTATCGGTAACAGATAGTTTTGTGATAAGGTAATTTGTAATGGGTAGCAAGTAATAAAGGTAAATAAGGTGCAGCAAAATGGCCCAATCCTTTTTGTAGCAAAGGAAAAGCCTGGACAAACTCTTATATGAAGTAAAGCACTCCCGAGGACACATGGGAATTATCGTCAAGCTAATTTTCATCACTTTCATATGATTCACGTTCGGTACTTTGATACTTTGATATGTGGGTGGACCGGTGCTTGGGTACTGCCCTTACTTGGACAAGCATCCCACTTATGATTAACCCCTATTTCAAGCATCCGCGACTACAACAGAAGTATTAAGGTAAACCTAACCATAGAATGAAACATGATCCAAATCAGCCCCTTACGGAGCAACGCATAAACTAGGGTTTAAGCTTCTGTCACTCTAGCAACCCATCATCTACTTATTACTTCCCAATGCCTCCCTCTAGGCCCAAACAATGGTGAAGTGTCATGTAGTCGACATTCACATGACACCACTAAAGGGATGACAACATACATCTCATCAAAATATCAAACAAATACCAAATTCACATGACTACTTATGGAAAGACTTCTCCCATGTCCTCAGGAACAAACGTAACTACTCACAAAGCATATTCATGTTCATAATCAGAGGGGTATTGATATGCATAATGGATCTGAACATATGATCTTCCACCAAGTAAACCAACTAGAGTAATCAACACTACTAACAACCCACAGGTACCAATCTGAGGTTTGGATACAAAGATTTGATACAAGAGATGAACTAGGGTTTGAGATGAGATGGTGCTGGTGAAGATGTAGATGGAGATTGACCCCCTCCCGATGAGAGGATCGTTGTTGATGACGATGGTCATGATTTCTCCCTCCTGGAGGGAAGTTTCCCCGGCAGAATAGCTCCGCCGGAGCCCTAGATTGGTTCCGCCAAGGTTCCGCCTCGTGGCGGCGGAGTTTCGTCCCGTGAGCTAGCTTATGATTTTTTCCTCGACGAAAGACTCCATATAGCCAAAGATGGGCATCGGAGGGCCACCAGGGGGCTCACGAGGCAGGGGGCGTGCCCAGGGGGGTAGGGCGTGCCCCCACCCTCGTGGACGGTGGGTGGCCCCCCTCTGGTACTTCTTTCGCCCAATATTTTTTTTATATTCTGAAACGTGCTCCCGTGATGTGTCAGGACTTTTGGAGATGTGCAGAATAGATCTCTAATATTTGCTCCTTTTCCAGCGCAAAATTCCAGCTGCCGGCATTCCCCCTCTTCATGTAAACCTTGTAAAATAAGAAAGAATGGGCATAAGTATTGTGACATAATGTGTAATAACAGCCCATAATGCAGTAGATATCGATATAAAAGCATGATGCAAAATGGACGTATCAGGCCCTATGGATCGGATGGTCTGATACATCGCCCACTGTTCATTCGGGAAGCCAGGATCATAGGGCCACATGTACGCGACGACATTGTCGTTCGCTTGTTCACCGGTGCTCGTTGAGGAGATGGAGGTTGCACCACAGGTCCTCCTGCGCTGGTAGCTCGTCCGCCATTACGGTGTCGAAGTGCGGCCTCACCTGCTATATGGTGAACACGGCAACAACCGGCTTGGACAGTGGCACCGGCTCCTGGTCGGAAGCTACGTCCATCGTCTGATTGTCGACGCTCAGCTCGGCGAGCTCACTGGCGAGCCAACATGTCCGGCTGCTGGACCGACCCACTGCCAAGCATGAGTCAAACTATCATGGCCTACCCAGACCGCCTCCCTCGCCTGCACGCGCTTACCGCTCGAAATGGTCAGCGCCGCCCGTCCCGCTTCCTGGTGCAGGCGATTGCTCCGCCTTCAAACAACACAAGTGCCGTTCGTCCGTTCATCTGCCGCCCACATTAATGATACACGGTTGCCGAGGTGGCTACTCCAGCGCCACACGTCCATCCCTCCGCCGCCCACCATTGCTATATAAACTGCTGCACCGGCCATAGCCGCAGTCATCCGCCTCCATTCCATTTCTCCTGTCCACAGCACAACTGCCCACAATGGCTTCCTCGCGCTCCAGCGCTCTTCGAGGCGAGTGGACGACGGACCACAAGGAGATGGCAACCATTACTGCCGACTGGCTGGCCGACAGGCAGCCGGAGGACGACGACGTCCCAATGGATAACATGGTAGTCGATGATCCAGCGCCAACCCCCTCCTCCGCGCCATCCTCGCTGGTGCATTGCACCATGACCATCGGCGAGGCCCGTGCCCAATACATGGACACGGTGAGGCAGAAGCGTGAGGAGCAGTTCCGGGAGGCGCAGGCCGCCGCCGCCTACTACTACCTCTTTTAGCACTACGTTGGTTTTCCCCAAAGAGGAAGGGATGATGTAGCAAAGTAGCGTAAGTATTTCCCTCAGTTTTTGAGAACCAAGGTATCAATCTAGTAGGAGGCTACGCGCGAGTCCCTCGCACCTGCACAAAACAAATAAATCCTCACAACCAACGCAAATAGGGGTAGTCAATCCCTATAGGGCCACTTACGAGAGTGAGATCTGATAGATATGATAAGAACATATTTTTGGTATTTTTATGATAAAGATGCAAAGTAAAATAAAGGCAAAGTAAATAGAAAAGTAAGTAACTAAGTAGTAGGAGATTGATATGATAAAGATAGACCCGGGGGCCATAGGTTTCACTAGTGGCTTCTCTCGAGAGCATAAGTATTCTACGGTGGGTGAACAAATTACTGTTGAGCAATTGACAGAATTGAGCATAGTTATGAGAATATCTAGGTATGATCATGTATATAGGCATCACGTCCGAGACAAGTAGACCGACTCCTGCCTGCATCTACTACTATTACTCCACTCATCGACCGCTATCCAGCATGCATCTGGAGTATTAAGTTAAAAATAGAGTAACGCCTTAAGCAAGATGACATGATGTAGAGGGATAGACTCATGCAATATGAACAAAACCCCATCTTGTTATCCTCGATGGCAACAATACAATACGTGCCTTGCTGCCCTTACTGTCACCGGGAAAGGACACCGCAAGATTGAACCCAAAGCTAAGCACTTCTCCCATTGCAAGAAAGATCAATCTAGTAGGCCAAACCAAACCGATAATTGGAAGAGACTTGCAAAGATAACCAATCATACATAAAAGAATTCAGACAAGATTCAAATATTATTCATAGATAGACTTGATCATAAACCCACAATTCATCGATCTCAACAAAAACACCACAAAAAGAAGATTACATCGAATAGGTCTCCACAAGAGAGGGGGAGAACATTGTATTGAGATCCAAAAAGAGAGAAGAAGCCATCTAGCTACTAACTATGGACCCGTAGGTCTAAAGTAAACTACTCACACTTCATCGGAGGGGCTATGGTGTTGATGTAGAAGCCCTCCATGATCGATGCCCCCTTTGGCGGAGCTCCGGAACAGGCCCCAAGATGGGATCTCGTGGATACAGAAAGTTACGGCGGTGGAATTAGGGTTTTGGCTCCTTCCCTGATCGTTTGGGGGTACGTGGATATATATAGGAGGAAGAAGTATGTCGGTGGAGCAACAGGGGGCCCACGAGGGTGGAGGGTGCGCCTGGGGGGGTAGGCGCGCCCCCCTACCTCGTGGCCTCCTGTTACGTGTTTTTACATAGGGTCCAAGTCTCCTGAGTTGTATTCGATGAGAAAATCACGTTCCTGAAGGTTTCATTCCGTTTGGATTCCGTTTGATATTCCTTTTCTTCGAAACCCTAAAACAGGCAAAAAATAGCAATTCTGGGCTGGGCCTCCGGTTAATAGGTTAGTCCCAAAAATAATATAAAAGTGGATAATAAAGCCCAATAATGTCCAAAACAGTAGATAATATAGCATGGAGCAATCAAAAATTATAGATACGTTCGAGACGTATCAAGAATCCCCAAGCTTAATTCCTGCTCGTCCTCGAGTAGGTAAATGATAAAAACAGAATTTTTTATGCGGAGTGCTACTTGGCATAATTTTAATGTAATTCTTATTAATTGTGGTACGAATATTCAGATCCGAAAGATTCAAGACAAAAGTTCATATTGACATAAAAATGATAATACTTCAAGCATACTAACTAAGCAATTATGTCTTCTCAAAATAACATGGCCAAAGAAAGTTTATCCCTACAAAATCATATGGTTTAGTCATGTTTCATTTTCGTCACACAAGAATGCTATCATCATGCACAACCCCGATGACAAGCCAAGAAATTGTTTCATACTTTAGTAATTTCAAACCTATAAACTTTCACGCAATATATGAGCGTGAGCCATGGACATAGCACTATAGGTGGAATAGGATATAATGAGGGGGGTTATGTGGAGAAGACAAAAAAGGAGAAAGTCTCACATCAACAAGGCTAATCAATGGGCTATGGAGATGCCCACCGACTGATGTTAATGCAAGGAGTAGGGATTGCCATCCAACGGATGCACTAGAGCTATAAACGTATGAAAGCTCAACAAAAGAAACTAGTGGGTGTGCATCCAACTTGCTTGCTCACGAAGACCTAGGGCACTTGACGAGGCCCATTATTGGAATATATAAGCCAAGTTCTATAATGAAAAATTCCCACTAGTATATGAAAGTGATAACATGAGAGACTCTCTACTATGAAGATCATGGTGCTACTTTGAAGCACAAGTGTGGCAAAGGATAATAACATTGTCCCTTCTCTCTTTTTCTCTCATTTTTTTTCTTTTGGGCCTTTTCTTTTTTTATGGCCTTTCTCTTTTTTGGGCCTTTTCTTTTTTTATGACCTTTCTTTTTTTTTATATTCCTCACTTGGGACAATGCTCTAGAAAATGATGATCATCACACTTCTATTTATTTACAACTCAATGATTACAACTCGATACTAGAACGAAGATGACTCTATATGAATGCCTCCGGCGGTGTGCTGGGATATGCAATGGACCAAGAGTGACATGTATGAAAGAATTATGAATGGTGGATTTGCCACAAATACTATGTCAACTACATGACCATGCTAAGCAATATGACAATGATGAATGTGTCATGATGAACAGAATGATGGAAAGTTGCATGGCAATATATCTCGGAATGGCTATGGAAATGCCATAATAGGTAGGTATGGTGGCAGTTTTGAGGAAGATATAAGGAGGTTTATGTGTGAAAGAGTGTATCATATCACGGGGTTTGGATGCACCGGCGAAGTTTGCACCAACTCTCAATGTGAGAAAGGGCAATGCACGGTACCGAACAGGCTAGCAAGGATGGAAGGGTGAAAGTGCGTATAATCCATGGACTCAACATTAGTCATAAAGAACTCACATACTTATTGAAAAAATCTACAAGTCATCAAAAACCTTGGTACTAAGCGCATGCTCCTAGGGGGATAGATTGGTAGGAAAAGACCATCGCTCATCCCCGACCGCCACTCATAAGGAAGACAATCAAATAACACCTCATGTTTCAAATTTGTTGCATAACGTTTACCATACGTGCATGCTACGGGACTTGCAAACCTCAACACAAGTATTTCTCAATTTCACAACTACTCAACTAGCACGACTTTGATATTATTACCTCCATATCTCAAAACAATCATCTAGCATCAAACTTCTCTTCGTATTCAACACACTCATAAGAAAGTTTTATTATTAATCTTGCATACCAAGCATATTAGGATTTTAAGCAAATTACCATGCTATTAAGACTCTCAAAATAATCTAAGTGAAGCATGAGAGATCAATAGTTTCTATAAGACAAATCCACCACCGTGCTCTAAAAGATATAAGTGAAGCACTAGAGCAAAATTATATAACTCAAAAGATATAAGCGAAGCACATAGAGTATTCTAACAAATTCCAAATAATGTATGGCTCTCTCAAAAGGTGTGTACAGCAAGGATGATTGTGGTAAACTAATAAGCAAAGACTCAAATCATACAAGACGCTCCAAGCAAAACACATATCATGTGGTAAATAAAAATATAGCTCCAAGTAAAGTTACCGATAGAAGTAGACGAAAGAGGGGATGCCTTCCGGGGCATCCCCAAGCTTTGGCTTTTAGGTGTCCTTAGATAATCTTGGGGGTGACATGGGCATCCCCAAGCTTAGGCTCTTGCCACTCCTTGTTCCATAATCCATCAAATCTTTACCCAAAACTTGAAAACTTCACAACACAAAACTTAAAGTACAAAAACTCGTGAGCTCCGTTAGCGAAAGAAAACAAAAGACCACTTCAAGGTACTATAATGAACTCATTCTTTATTTATATGGGTGTTAGACCTACTGTATTCCAACTTCTCTATGGTTCATAAACTATTTTACTAGCCATAGATTCATCAAAATAAGCAAACAACACACGAAAAACAGAATCTGTCAAAAACAGAACAGTTTGTAGTAATCTGTAGCTAGCGCAAGATCTGGAACCCCAAAAATTATAAAATAAATTGATGGACGTGAGGAATTTATCTATTAATCATCTTCAGAAATAATTAACAAAATATCACTTTTCAAATAAAAATGACAGCAGTTCTCGTGAGCGCTAAAGTTTCTGTTTTTTATAGCAAGTTCAACAAGACTTTCCCCAAGTCATCCCAACGGTTCTACTTGGCACAAACACTAATTAAACACAAAAAATACAACCAAAACAGAGGCTAGATAATTTATTTATTACTAAACAGGAGCAAAAAGCAAGGAATAAAAATGAAATTGGGTTGCCTCCCAACAAGCGCTATCGTTTAACGCCCCTAGCTAGGCATAACAAGCAAGAATAGATCTAGGTATTGCCATAATAGTAAGATAGATTATTAAAACTCATTTCATATTCTCTACGTTCAGCAGCAAGTTTTCTTTGAGGCAAGCAAAAGTAATCAAAAGGACTAAATTTATTGGGACAAAAGTCTCCAAGATCAACCTTGGGAGGTATAGGTTCCTCCTTCGGTCCTTCATATTGCACAACCAATTCATCATTATAAGCATTCTTTTGACAAAACTTTGTGAGCCTATATTCAAGAGAATATCCCAATTCATTATTTCGCATAGCCAAATCATCATTAAGTTCAGAAATTCTATCAACTAAAACATTGGTAGGCACCCTTTTTCTAAGATTTTCATTGAAAGCAACATAGTCTAGAGATTGAAAACGCATTATTTCTTCTTGATCAAAGAGGATGGCCTCTATGGGAGGACGACAAGCGTCCACCCTATAATGTGCAAAGATTTCTTTGGCCTCTTTTATTATGAATCGAAACTCATGAGCCAAAAAGATAGTAACGGCACGCTTAACAGAAGAATGGTCAATATTATAAAATTCTAGGAAAATCCTTTGTATGCAAGGATGCATGTGCATGAATTGCCTTTCAAGTTCAACTATAAGCATGGCAATAGCGTCCGCAAGACTACTAGTTCTATGAAGGATAGAACTACCCATAGAGGATAAAGCACTGGCACAAGTAAAGAAATCTTGAATAACTCCTTTTCCAATAATATTACCACTACCAACACCGAATCTTTTTATATGTGAGATAGTGGGTTCTTTAGTAGGAGCATCAAAATTATTATCGACAATAGTATCCCCAATTTCAGACATAGAGGCAGAAGGTAAAGAACTAGCCATAACGACAAGCAAGCAAACTAACACACAAGCAAACAAAAAGCAAGCGGGCAAAAAGAGGCAAATATAGGGAGGATAGAGAGAGAGAGAGAGAGAGGGCAAATAAAACGGCAAGGGTGAAGTGGGGGAGAGGAAAACGAGAGGCAAATGGCAAATAATGTAATGCGGGAGATAAGGGTATGTGATGGGTACTAGGTATGTTGACTTTTGCGTAGACCTCCCCGGCAACGGCGCCAGAAATCCTTCTTGCTACCTCTTTTAGCATTGCGTTGGTTTTCCCCGAAGAGGAAGGGATGATGCATCAAAGTAGTGTAAGTATTTCCCTCAGTTTTTGAGAACCAAGGTATCAATCCAGTAGGAGGATACGCGCAAGTCCCTCGCACCTGCACAAAACAAATAAATCCTCGCAACCAACGCAAATAGGGGTTGTCAATCCCAATAGGGCCACTTAGGAGAGTGAGATCTGATAGATATGATAAGATAATATTTTTGGTATTTTTATGATAAAGATGCAAAGTAAAATAAAGGCAAAGTAAATAGCAAAGTAAGTAACTAAGTAGTAGGAGATTGATATGATAAAGATAGACCTGGGGGCCATAGGTTTCACTAGTGGCTTCTCTTCAGAGCATAAGTATTCTACGGTGGGTGAACAAATTACTGTTGAGCAATTGACAGAATTGAGCATAGTTATGAGAATATCTAGGTATGATCATGTATATAGGCATCACGACCGAGACAAGTAGACCGACTCCTGCCTGCATCTACTACTATTACTCCACTCATCGACCGCTATCTAGCATGCATCTGGAGTATTAAGTTAAAAACAGAGTAACGCCTTAAGCAAGATGACATGATGTAGAGGGATAGACGTATTACCTACAACCACCATCTCCTCTAGGAGACCTGCACGCAGAGGAGCAAATCGCCACGGAGCGGGCAGAGCAGGAGGCGCTGCTCGACTCGTATCGCCCCGCCCACGAGGGCCGCCTCGAGTGCTAGCCGTACCGCATGCGGGTGGCGGAGGATGTGGCTGTCGGTGTCAAAACCGGCGGATCTCGGGTAGGGGGTCCCGAACTGTGCATCTAAGGTCAATAGTAATAGGAGACAAGGGACATGATGTTTACCCAGGTTCGGGCCCTCTTGATGGAGGTAAAACCCTATGTCCTGCCTATTGTTTATATTGATGGAGTATCAAGTACAGAGTTGATCTACCTCGAGATCATATGTTGTGGTCTAAAACCTAAGGGTATGATGAATAATATCATAATCATCTATTGACTAGCCTGGCCTCGGCTTATATAACATACCAGAGGCCTAGGACAACAAGAGTCCTAGTCTAATACATCGGTGGAGAGGAGTCCTTGTCTTGATCACCAAGTCTTGTGGAATCTTCCTCATATATGTCTTCGGTTGTCCGAACTGGCCCATGAGTAAACGAACATGGGGGTCCACGGCCCAATCCAACTGATCGGGAGACGATGTGGTGAGTACCCCCTAGTCCAGGACACCGTCAGTAGCCCCCTGAGCCGGTCTTCAAGTTGGGGACGCTCCTCGATTCTTCCGAACTGTTCTTCGTCTTCGGCCGTCGGTCTTGAAAACTAATTCAACAAATCTTCCCATCTTCTATCTTGAGGATTGCCGAGCTAAATCTGAAGATCTCACATGTCGGGTATCCGAGGAGCCCTTTAAGTGTTCGGCCTTTATCAATGCCTCGTTATTTTTATGCCACACATCGGGCTTGAAGTTGTTCCTCGGCGGCAGTGTCCTTTTGCGTCTGAGCTCCAACGCCGGACTATATTTGAGGTATCTTTTGCAGACGAGCACCAACGCCGGACCGCTTCCGAGCTCCAATGCCGGAATGTATCCGAGCTCCAACGCCGGACTATGTCCAACCTCCAACGCCGGACTATATGCGAGGTGTCATAGATCAACTTGGTTCAAAAAATTTAAAGGAGTTTAGCCGAGCCCAATCTCCTTTTAGTAATAGATCTTTTTGATATGTCTCAGTCTCAGCGGCCCTCTATGGAGCCAGCCACTGGCGCTCGAGCTTTATGTCGGACTGCTTCCGAGGTGGTGACTGTGGGCCGATTTTTGTCAATATTTTTTATTGGTGCAATTTATTATCTGCCGATATATATAGCTAGAAGCCCTCAAGGTGTGTATCGGTCTAAAACCCGAGATGCACCTGAAGGATGACATAAGACCGCTGATCCCAGTAGCCGTTGAGACTCAGGTTGATTTGCAAAATCGGCCTGAGGATCAACTCCTAGCTCGGCAGAATACTTCGGGACACAAAAAGCGGTGTGCAAAGTCCTCGAGACACAGGTTGGATGCGGTCGACCAACCTAAGGATCATAATCTCCTCGAAAACTATATTGCACTTAAATTTTCTACATTGGATTGCAAGTGCAGTAGCCCCCGAGACACTGGTCGAGTGGCAACACCAGATCAAGGGATCAATGTGCCCCTTTCATATTAGTAAATGATAAGACCGAAGCCCAGATCAATATCCAGAGTAAAAATCACAAATTATGTGTAATGATTCTATGTATCCAAGTACTTTACATCATAAATGCTCGGATCCGCATTGTACAAAACTTTGTTAACCGACCATCGTCTTCCACCTCCTCGGCTAGTAGCCGAGGAGTGTTTGTCCTACTTTATAAAGTCGTTATAAGGGCAAAGATTTATGGAAAACAAAGCAATCCGGCCATACGGTTTTATAAACAAAGGTACGCGGAGAGATATGTTATATTACTTAATGTAAGAAACATCTTCCAAGGAAAATAGTCCCGCTATCGGTTCCTTTCTTTGGGTCGTCATGCGTATCATGATCATGAAACCTCACCTCCGATAAATCTAGCAAGAAAATATTGAGGATTTAGTTCGGGGAAAGTTCCCAAACTTTATGGTATTAATGAACCAAATTTTTTACTTCCGTCGTTGCCGATAAATGTTATCCTTTAAGATCTTTAGCTTTCGGCTTCACCCAGTCTGAGGTACTAACTCGGATGACCCGATAGTAACAATCACAGTGGTGCTCCCTTTACCGCCTAGCCGAACAATCGGGAACGTAGCGGTAAGCACAGGAGCCAGGCAACCCAGCTTGGCAAAAATCTTAAGTCAAATTGATGCATATTTATGGCTTTATAACGATGATTACGGACAGAAGCCCTTGTATATTAAATACAAATGACGATGATATGTTTATTTTGACTCATTGCGACCGTTTATCAGTTGAAAGTGCCCATCGTCGGCTTCTACCCCTTTGTAGATACTACGCAGGGTGTCTCCACAATAACAAGACAACCCTTAGCCGACGTCTCGGTGCTCAAAGGCAGTTGTGTTAGCGGAAACGAGGCAATCAGATATGCAGGCTTTATAACTTTCACTTTGGGGGCTGGAAGCACAATCGCACTGGTTCTCCCTTTGCACACCTAGCCGAACAAAGCGGAATGTAGGGGGCAAGCACAGGAGCCGGGCAACCCAACTATTTGACTGAAGACACAATTTGAAACCGGTGCATATATAGCAATATCCGAGAATGTTTTTGCCGAATCTTTAAAGGTGCCCGGCGTTGCACTGCGAGACTTATGCTGAAAATACACAAATAGTTTAAAAGTGCCATAAGCTTGGAAAACCAAAAAACGTCAGTAAAATCTTGACGTCCGAACAAGATCAACTGTTCGGTGCTAAACTAAAAATTGGAAAGAAGAAAAAATTGTGGTTCTGCCATGCTTTAACATGACACACCCGATCTCAACACTTCAAGCGGGCCGGCCTATGTCTTTGAGCTCCTTATCCCAAAGGCGGAGTACTTCTTCGAGGCCAGTTTAGCGAACTAAACTCGAGCGGCTTTTTAGAGAGAAGACAGGCTATCCGGCTATTGACCATACACTCAAGTCGAAAAAGGAGCGGTAGAAAAATACTTTGCAACAACCAAGAAGAAAATACATTTACTATAAAACAGCTCATATAAATTTTAAGAGCCCCCAAGTGACTTGGGTAAAATAATTTTATGTATAATGATTGTATGTACCGATGTACTTATATCATATATGTGTTCACCCGAACTTTAAACATGTCTTAACTGACCATCGGCTTCTCCCTCTTCGGTCAAGGACCGAAAAGTGTCATGTACTCCACCTGTTGAAAGCTTCGATGGTGTTTCCGATAACCAGGCAATAAGGCTGTAACAGACAAAGCGCGCTCAGGGAACTTATGCTATATTACTGACGAAGTGTAAGAAGCATCTTCGAAGAAAATAGTACCTCCACCGATACCTTTCTTCGGTTGCTCATTGTTACTATGAGACTTGTGCAATAGATTTTTTGTACTCATGAGTTCCGTTGTGTGCCGACCATTATCGAAAACAATAAGAGCGCTAGCTTTCGGCTTCACCCAGTCTGAGGTACTAACTCGGATGACCCGGTAGTAACAATCGCAGAGGTGCTCCCTTTACCGCCTAGCCGAACAATCAGGAACATAGGGGTAAGCACAGGAGCCAGGCAACCTAGCTTGCGAAACACTTAAGTCAACATGGTGCATATTGTGGCGTAATACAAGAACAAGGAACGAAGCCGTACAAGTATAATCATATGCAAGAGGAAAGGCTTCGTAAAGAAAGCCCCCAAGTAAATTGGGTATTTGAATTTGCTTGCAACAAACAAGGTTTTGACAAAGAAAGTTTTTCACAAATGACTTTTTGTCAAAAAAAGCATCATGCTTGGTCGAACCGAACGAAATATAAAAGTAAAGGTTTTTAAGCATGGAAGCGACTTAGATGGTTAATGTGCTCGGTGTCGATGCACGGCCCGAGCTTACGGCGGGACAAGGTCCCAGCCCCCAAGCCGGTCCCGAGGTGGCGGAGCGAAGAGCTCGGCACTCCGAAGTGGCAGCATAGCACGGCCAATGCAGGCCGGCAGTGTGACGCCGAAGTCCCCCACGTGGCTTAATGAAGTAATGACGAAGCCCTCGCTCGAGCCGAGGTGACGTGGTACGTCAGTACGCTGAGGTGACAGCGCTGCCCGACCCGGATCATTTACATGTGCACAGAAAATAGTGCAAGTCGGAGATAATAGGAACAATAAAAAATTGTTGCAAAATTAAAAATTTACGCAAAGTGAGTAATAAAATAAAGATGGCCCGTGTCCCGAACACTCGATGAGGTACAGCTCTCTCAGCGATGCCGAAGTCCTCGAGGCAACTGAACATGTCGGTATGGCGATTCGACCAACATGGTGATCACGCGAGCCGATTGGGACAACGATGTCTGCTTGCCCAAATGACTACGTGACGCAGTTGAAGTCGATCACCTACACACATAAAATAGTGCGGTCCAAAAAGGATAATTGCTTTTCGCAAAAATAATTTATTGAAAGAGATGTGGCCTGGCGCCGAAGTCATGTCGATGCAGGGCGTCGGCGTGACACGGTGAAGGCGTGGCCAAGCCGGAGTTTAAACCGTCGGATCAAGCTGAAATTTTGAGAGGTGGTAGACATGGGAATTCCGCAGCAGATGAACGGTTGGATCTTTCAAAGGACCTCCTAGCTGGGCTCTGGAGACCACGCCCTAAACTCGTCCAGATTCCCGTCCAGATTTGACAGCCCCTCGGTATATTGTAGATTGCCGAAGATTCCTCCATCGGAACACGACGAAATTTTGCATGGCTGTTGTAGACTTAATTCCGCACAATTCTACCGACGCAATCGTCAAACCGACGCTCAAGGAGGTAGTGACGCCGGATACAAGTTCGTTGTCTAGAAACGCAGCACAGCCACCCGAGGGCAATGTTGACGTTGAGCCCCCGAGCTCCATGCATGATTACTCTACGATCATGATAGAGATAGGAGTTGATGTTGATGAAGGACCCCGTCCGAACATGACGATTGGAGATGGAGTATGGTCCTCGGTCGAGCCAAGGTGACCAGTCGAGCCGGCGACGAAGATGTCGGCATTGCAGTTAATCTGCGGGCGAGCCATTGATCCTTTGCTGATCACACAGCGGAACTCTCAATGAAAGCACCAATGTCGGTGTCAAAACCGGTGGATCTCTGGTAGGGGGTACCGAACTGTATGTCTAAAGTCGATGGTAACAGGAGACAAGGGGCACGATATTTACCAAGGTTCGGGCCCTCTTGATGGAGGTAAAACCCTACGTCCTGCTTCTTTTTTATATTGATGGAGTATCAAGTACAGAGTTGGTCTACCTCGAGATCATATGTTGTGGTCCAAAACCTAAGGGTATGATGAATAATATCATAATCATCTATTGACTAGCCTGGCCTCGGCTTATATAACATACCAGAGGCCTAGGATAACAAGAGTCCTAGTCGAATACGTCGGTGGAGAGGAGTCCTTGTCTTGATCACCAAGTCTTGTGGAATCTTCCTCGTATATGTCTTTGGCTGTCCGAACTGGCCCAGGAGTAAACGGCCATGGGATCCTCAGCCCAATCCAACTGATCGGGAGACGATGTGGTGAGTACCCCCTAGTCCAGGACACCGTCAGCGGCCGCCTACAAAGAGGGTGATGAAGCGGGCGAGATGTTGTTTGGCGAGACCGAGGACGAGGCAGAGGACAATGCCGGCTCCGATGAGTCCCCGATCTACTGGCGTCGATAAGGCCCTGCTCCACCAAGGCCCCGCGGCGCCAACAATGAGGCAGAGAACACCGGAGGCTCCGCCAAGGCCCCGCCCCGCTGGCACCGAGGCAGAGGACCTCGCCGACTTCAGCGAGGCCCTACTTCGTCGAGGCCCCGCCCCGCCAACAACGAGGCAGAGGACACCACCAGCTCAGTCGAGGCCCCACCCTACCGGCAATGAGGGGGAGGATTTCCCCCGCTTCGCCGAGGCGCCGCCCCGCCGCCAACGAGGATGCACCACACAGAATACGAGGAAGAGTAGAACACGGTAGGTCGCCGCCGCTCGGGTCCAAGTAAGGCCGCCGCTGCTACCCTTCGGTTGAAGCCAAGCTAGGCGGGTTGACCATTGACGGCTGATTAGCTTCTTGGTGGTGACGTGGAGTCGGAGAGCTATGTTGGAGAAGGACGCTGCTTCAGTTACTTAACTGCCAGTGCAGTATGGTCACTAACACGTGGGGCCAACAGGAATCTGGGCCACATGTTAGTTACGCAACTGCACCTGCAGTTAAGTCACTGAAGCTCAGTTCGCTGGAGAATAAGCTTATGTTCGGCTCAGCCGGACATAGGTGGGTAGATTCGGTTAATTAATTATACATCCAGCGCACCCCTTTTTAGTTGAAGAATGTAGGAAATGTAATGAAATCTGGCATGTTTATATGAAATCCGACCTTGTATGAATGAATTTAATTTGATTAGTTCAAATTCTTGTATCACTACCATTGGATGAACATGCAAAACAATACGTACTAGGATTATTCCCAGGGTGATCACCTCGTTTGCAGTAGTTTCACATGTACTCCATCCGGTCCTTTTTAGTCTGTATACAAGTTTTGTCTACAGTCAAAGTATCTCTACTTTGACCACTCTTTTAGAAAAAAGTATGAACATTCACAATGTAAATCAACCGACTTGAAAGAAATCTCATATGCGAAGTAAAAAGGAATAGAGGGAGTACAAAGAGTTTGAGATGCTTTTTAGCATTCTTGTACATTGCAATCAAACACACAAGTATGGCAATTCATAGAGAACATTCAAAACAATCGATGATTATGCATATCAACGATTCACATGTCAGAGCCAATATTTACTTCACAACTAAACAATAAATAAAAATCGATCGATGTTGCTGACAACAAAGGGCGTTTCATTCGAAAATATCAAATGCATGCCTTCTTTCTTGTGGAATCAAGCTGAGCACCCCTGGTTGCACAAATTCAAAATAAGAGATTAGTATAAAGCAAACTGTACTATGAATTGACAGTTTAAACACGCACCAACATGGTCCATGTAGAGCACACTTTAAAAAAATGTAACTCAATGGAAAGAATCCTAGAACAATATTGTACTTGCGCATCACATCAAAAAATATGGAGATCCGTTAGTCCTTCCGAGATGAAGTTAGTTTGGTATTGTGGGGAGTAATGTAACCATCCTTCAACTGCTCCTTCTGATAAGAAGATAGACAGGGCTTCTTCATCCTGGCATAATCGGAACTAGTCACTTCACATACTCGATATTCTTCTTCAGAGGAGGATGATCCTATTGTGAAAAGACAAGTGGACAACTAAATGCTAGCATCCCTATTTGCTCGAAAAAAGGAAAGGAAATATTTAAAACAACACAGATGAAGCACTTCTGAAGGACAGTTCTCATGAGTATCTAAACAGTAGCACAACACCAATAGAGATAACAAAGCTCAATCATATGGATGAAATCTGTGGGGAGTAACAACCTTTGTCGGGAGGCTTATTATGTAGAGCATACAGATCAAGCACTTCTCTGGAACCATCTGTTGTTATTTGCAGTGGTTGCCATGCTTACTATATACTCCTCGATTAGTTTAATGTTTCCAACATCTTCTTGTGCAGTTCCACTAAAATATATGGTACCTTCAAAGAAGATCCCTATTTGCACAAGTAGAGATAATTACATATTACATTAAGAGTGGCATCAAATCAGTGGCAAAACAATTGCTCGTTCCAGCCATAGCAATAAATTAAGATGCAAAACTATATCATTACTTGTGTCATCACAGTTCTAGTGCTTCATTACAGCACCGGGAGTTGATTTTTGTTTTTCTTCCGCTTGTTCTTCCCCCTTCATCAACTGATTCAATAACAGACAAGCTTCGCCTTCAATGTAAGATTTGGCATGTCAATTAGGGAGCACAAGTATAGCACTAAATAACGACATTAATTTTCTGATGAAAGTGGCAAAATACAGGCCAAAAGTTGTGCAATATCCTTATCTTACCTCAATGGGATATTACGGTGCACATACAGATTGGATGTCTTGTCCCCATTTGTGAATTTCGCTAAAATCAAGCAACATTACCGTACAAGTAGCACAACATATGAAAGCACACTGCACAATCATGTGAAAGAAGGCTAGTACTGACATCTCATGACGCGGAATTCAAACAACTCACAAGAAGAAGAACTGAACCAAATTTTCCAACACGGATAGGAAGTAAGATCTCCTCTTGTGCAGTTCCACTAAGATCAAGAAATCAAGCAACGATGTCGGTGTGACATTTTGGTTGAACTACACAAAACACTCTTAAAACAAAAGTGTTTTATGCAATGCAACAAAAGGTCACAATAGCAACGAGGTGAAGTAGATAACCCCATTTACACAGAGGTGCAAAGGAAACAACAAGTGGTCAATAATGGTGGATGACACAGAAGCCAACAAAAAGAAGCATCTAACTTATCTAATTGGGAAATAAAGCAAGACAGTAGCATTTCTCAAATGGTGGCATTGATTCATATTAAGAGAGATTATGTTAACAATAAAATTCATTAAACATGTAATTTCCTTTTAACTGTGGCATTGCATCAATTTTCCAGCGAGATTATTAGAGGGTGTTTGTTTACAGGGAATTTTTGGTGTAGGGACTAAAAAAAGTCCTTTTCAGTCCCATCTAAACCAAACATGAGGGACTTTTAGGAACTAAAAGTGGGCATTTGGGACTAAAGAAAGAAGACCCCGAGGGAGAGTCTTTTTGGGACTTTTTCCAACAGTTGCCCCTGCCCCGCATCGCACCTTATCTCTATTAGTTTATTACTAGGGGTAACATGGACTTTTAGCATGTCATTTAATAACCCCTAGTCCATGTATAGTCCTTGGAACCAAGCAGGTAGGTTCTAGGGACTTTTTAGTTGGGACTAAAAAAGTACTAGGACTTTTTAACCAAACAGGGCCTTAGATTAACAACAGCTAAAGAGTTGCACGGGGCAATGGACTCACCATCACCATGTGCATCTACCGATATATGAAGGGGTGATGCAGTCTGTTGCAATAAAGAACAAACAACCAAGGAGCATATTTGCGTTGGTCCCAGTTTTGCTATCTTTAGACACCTTTCCCTATCTGAGCGCAACAAATCTAGTCCTACTGAAACCCTACAGCCGTGTCCCCCCAAAACAAAAAGATCAGTTCGTTACAGATGTGCGTACTGCGTTTGTCATTGTTTTGCCTTTTCGACCAACGTAGGTGCTGGATAGCCAGTTTGTACTAGTACTTTCCCCCTTCCTTTCCTCTTTTAACCACGTCCTAGATTCATGCTACAATGCCCCCCACTACTTTCCCCCATCCTTTCCTCTTTGAACCACGTCCTAGATTCATGCTATACAACTTTCCCCACTACTTTCCCTCCTGCCTTTCCTTTTTGAACCACGTCCTAGATTCATGCGATACAACTTTCCCCACTACTCCCCCCATTCCTTTCCTCTTTGAACCACGTCCTAGATTCATGCTATACAACTTTCACCACTACTTTCCTGTTTGATCCAACACCAAGATTCGAGTGCAGAAGCGGAAAAAGCCCACATGCAGCTAGAGCAATGCATGTGGAATTAATTAAATTATACCTTAAGGTTCTTGGGGTGTGGTTCGGTGGGCGACCGGAGGCCGTTTTGCCCACACTATGTACATCGGCGAGGAAGAATGGGTCAGAGGCCCTCCCGCGCCGCCGCTGGGTGAAAGAGAATAGCTGCGCCGGTAGTGGATTCCCTCCCTCGCCGACGGCGACAGCGTTAAGCCTCCTTCCATTCCCGGTAGACAGATCCTGCCGGCTCTTTGACCAGCAATGAGGGGAGAGAGAGGCCAACAAAGTCTTGTTTAGATCTGGAGAGGGTGAGAAAGTGTGAAGAGAGCAACTACAAGCGCTGAGGCTCCAACGTGTATATATTTAGTGGAGAGAGAGTGTGAAGAGTGCAACCCTAGAAAACAAGAAAGAAGTCGAACAAAAATAAAAGTATGCTCAAGTTTGGTTATCGAACCCGAGACCTCTAGTTTGATGAGCGAATAGGCTAACCAGCTACACCACCCTCACGTTATGTTTAACGAGAGGAAAGTAGCCTTCTATACATCCCTGCATTCATGTGACAAGCATGCCGTGTTTTTTTGCGTGGGAGTCATTGGGATTTAAATCATAATCGTGTCATGTGGCTTTGGTGGTAAGGTTTTTTGGGATTTAAAGCAGTGTTGGTAGTACAGAAATAATGCAGCCTTAGTCACCTTACCTCTCTCCAGGTAGTACGTTGGGTCCCACCAGTCAGAGGGTGAAACAAACAAATTAATAAGAAAAATGTTAGTACGAGAAATATGAATTAATATAATTTTTTGTGACATGTGTGAACGTTTTGTTAGTTCAATCTATGGTCCAATTTGACAAGAAATACAATGGGGACCAATGAACTAGGACAGAGGTAGTACGCGAAGTTTGTCGTCGGAAGCGAGCCGATCTGGCTCTCCTGAGCTAGCAAGGTTTTTATAGCCCACCCAAGCTAGCTGGCCCACAAAAGCTAACTTATTTTAATAGTTCCAAAGGCCTAACCTTTCCCGGCTAGGCTATAAACTGTTTTTGCTAAGGATCCAAACGCTCCCTAAGTAACTCGCACGATATTCCTATTCTATGAACCTGTGTGTGCGTGTGCGTGTGTGTGTGTGTGTGTGTTTAATAGCATGTGTGTGTTAGAGAAAGCGACACATCGACCTACTCCTACAGAGAGATGGTGTGTAGTGTACGATTTAGCCGCGAGAGTTGGTGCATCCTCTCGTTTCCGGGTGTCCGGTCGGGACAGGCGGACCACTGCAACGCTCTCTCCTGACCAGCCTGGCCCACTCAAAGCCCCTCCATCGCCCGCGTGCGCTTCCCGCCCAAAACGGTCAGCGCCGCTCCAAAGAATCGGTGCTGCATTCATGCTTGGGCAGAGCGGACGCGACCTCTCACTGGCGCCTGCGTTGAAGAGAGAAGCAGATTCAAGAGTGATGGTTGCTTTGTCCGTCCAACATACTGCTGGGTCTATGTCATTTGACGGCTCATTGGTCATTATTACTGAGGTGGTAGGACTGCTAGATGTCCCACGCTTTCGGCGAAAGGAGGTACTACTAGATTACAATTTTCTCCATTCTTACGGCGGAGGAGTGCGAGAGCAGTGAAAACACGCAGGCTCAGTGATTACATGGGCCACCTCACATTATCACCATATTTTCTGGACACCGTGCGACACCTAACTCTTTACATTGTACTCCCTCCGTTCCTAAATACTATAAGTCGTTTTAGACATTTCAAATGAAATACAACATACGGATGTATGTAGACATATTTTAGAGTGTAGATTCACTCATTTTACTTCGTATGTAGTCACTTGTTGGAATCTCTAGAAAGACTTATATTTGGGAACGGAGGGAGTACTAGTATAGTACGTACTACAATTTATTGGCGAGAGAAATTTGTACAATGTTATGAAGCTTCCAGCTTCCACCTTTCTCTATGTTTGACCGAGGAAGCAGCCATCATTTCACTCCTCGTTGAATATCCATCCGCTGCTACCTCCGCGAATAAATAAAAATCCGCTTCTACCTCCGTAGCATGGTTAATAATATAGCCATGTCAATCACGATGTGTAAATATCATTCACTGATACAATAAGGCTGGATCTAAGGCTGGTGATTTTTTTTACGTTGTCTCTTCCTCTTTTTGTCTCATTTACTCATTTTACATAGGAGCACATGTAGAGGATGGCTATTACTTTCGATGGGACTTCTTCATGGGGTTTAAGACTAAGGCTGGTCATAGTGGGGAGTAACTTAGACTAGTAACATGCTCTTTTTACTAGTCCATGTTACTACCTTCATAATGGGTGGTTAGATATAGATGGTAACGTACAAACCTTCATTAATTGAGACATAGACTCATTTTACCTCAGGGTGTGTTATGTTATAGTAACATATTATGTTACCACAAGCATCTCTTCCCTCATTAACTCCATGCCACATAAGAAAATTTGTCTCGGGATGTGTCATGTTACTACATAAGTTACTCCCACTATGACTAGCCTAAGCAGCTCCGAATTATGCCCGCTGCCCACCATTCTGAATCGTGCCATCTGTGATAGGAAGTAGTCCCATTGCAATAATGAGGTCCACTAGGTCTAGCATGTCCTGTAAGAAGAGACTGTCATGCAAAACATACATATTGTTGCCTTCTTCCTCGTACAGTACGTACTACTAGTACTACTACTACTCGTTCTCCTATAAACCTTGTGCATGGCATCTCCAAAATATTAACCTTGCGATTGGCTCTTCGCCTCTTTGGGAAGTCGAGCAATAATGGTACTGCGTTATATGTCATTCTGGCTATATGAGACCGAATGAATTGCTGCACGTCCACCACATGGGCGAGGGAGAGTGCGTACTATTACGTGTGTTTCAACAATGACTACATGCGGAGCAAAATGAGTGAATATACACTCTAAAATACATCTATATACATCAGTGTTTGGAGTATGTACTAGTAGTTCATATTGAAATCTACTAAAGGACATATTTCAAACAATATGATAATATCTCTAACCAAGCTAGGGACGAGGAGTAAACGGAGGGAGTAGTAAAATTTTCTCCTCATCCTGCGAGCCACCGCGCGCGTGGGCGAGGGAGCAGGCGTAAGGCGTAGTAAGCAAGCTTCACCTTGTCCTGCGAGCCACCGCGCCCATGGGCGGGGGAGACGGTGTACTAAGCAAGCTTCTCCTTGTTCTGCGAGTTGATGGGACACATCAAAAGTAATACGCATAGAGCATCCCAAGTGTATAGAGCATTGCCTCTAAGGCAGGCCCACAGGGTTTGCCTCTTTTTTAACATAACACATCAAGTTGCAGTTTGTTTGTTCACCCGTGGTAGACGATCCTCCATCAAGTGAACAACCAATACACGTGTCAAATTACCACATGGGCTACCTTTTCGTACAGAAATGAGCTCTACCGTGTACCCGCGCGGGTGTGGTTGGGAAAGAGTCGGGAGTACGTGCGCCATGCGTGCACCTCTTCTCTTCGTGCATGTCCCCCACCTACGTGGGTGTGTGTGAGAGAGATACATACCTAGACAGATGGCTGATACGTCTATTTTGCATCATGCTTTTATATCTATATTTATTGCATTAGGGGCTATTATTACATATTATGTCACAATACTTATGCCTATTCTCTCTTATTTTACAAGGTTTACATAAAGAGGAAGAATGCCAGCAGTAGGGATTCTGGGTTGGAAAAGGAGCAAATATTAGAGACCTATTCTGCACAGCTCCAAAAGTCCTGAAACTTCACGGAAGACATTTTCAGAATATATAAAAAATACTGAGCGCAAGAAGTTCACCAGGGGGGCCACACCCTGCCCACGAGGGTGGGGGCGCGCCCCCTACCTCGTGGGCCCCCTGGTGGCCATTCGATGGCCATCTTCTACTATATGGAGTCTTTCGATGAGAAAAAAATCATAAGCCATCTTCTCAGATGAAACTCCCGCAGAACTATTCTGCCGGGGAAACTTCCCTTCGGGAGGGGGAAATCATTGCCATCGTCATCACCAACACTCCTATCATCGGGAGAGGGAAATCTCCATCAACATCTTCACCAGCACCATCTCCTCTCAAAACCCTAGTTCATATCTTGTATCCAATTCTTGTCTCCAAGTCCGAGATTGGTACTAGTAGGTTGCTAGTAGTGTTAATTACTCCTTGTAGTTGATGCTAGTTGGTTTATTTGGTGGAAGATCATATGTTCGGATCCTATATGCATATTAATACCCCTTTGATTATGAACATGATTATGCTTTGTGAGTAGTTACGTTTGTTCTTAGGACATGGGAGAAGTCTTGCTATTAGTAGTCATGTGAATTTGGTATTCGATTGATATTTTGATGAGATGTATGTTGTCTCTCCTCTAGTGGTGTTATGTGAACGTCAACTACATGACACTTCACCATTTTATTTGGGCCTGGAGGAAGGCATTGGGAAGTAATAAGTATATGATGGGTTGCTAGAGTGACAGAAGCTTAAACCCTAGTTTATGTGTTGCTTCGTAAGGGGCTGATTTGGATCCATATGTTTCATGCTATGGTTATGTTTACCTTAATACTTTTGTTGTAGTTGCGGATTCTTGCAATAGAGGTTAATCATAAGTGGGATGCTTGTTCAAGTAAAGATAGTACCCAAGCACCGGTCCACCCACATACCAAATTATCAAAGTAGCGAACGTGAGTCATATGAACGTGCTGAAAACTAGCTTGACGATATTCCCATGTGTCCTCGGGAGCGCTTTTCTCTATGTAAGAGTTTGTCCAGGCTTGTCCTTTGCTACAAAAAGGGTTGGGCCACCTTGCTGCACTTTATTTACTTTTGTTACTTGTTGCTCGTTACAAATTATCCTATCACAAAACTATCTGTTACCACTTATTTCAGTACTTGCAGAGAATACTTTGGTGGAAACCGCTTATCATTTCCTTCTGCTCCTCGTTGGGTTCGACACTCTTACTTATCGAAAGGACTACGATAGATCCCCTATACTTGTGGGTCATCAAGACTCTTTTCTGGCGCCGTTGCGGGGGAGTGAAGCGCCTTTGGTAGGTGGAATTTGGTAAGGAAAATTTATATAGTGTGTTGAAATTTACTGTCACTTGTTACTATGGAAAGTAATCCTCCGAGGGGCTTGTTCGGGGTATCTTCACCCTGACCAGTAGAGCAAAGAGTTGCTGCTCAACCTACTGAACCTACTGAAAATGAAAATGTCTGCGTTGAAATTCCTTCGGGTATGATAGAAAAACTGCTAGCTAATCCTTTTGCAGGAGACGGAACAACGCATCCTGATGAGCACCTAATATATGTGGATGAAGTTTGTGGATTATTTAAGCTTGCAGGTGTACCCGGAGATGTTATTAAGAAGAAGGTATTACCATTATCTTTGAAGGACGATGCATTGACATGGTATAGGCTATGTGATGATACGGGGTCATGGAACTACGAACGATTGAAATTGGAATTTCATCAGACGTTTTATCCTATGCATCTTGTTCATCGTGATCGCAATTATATATATAATTTTTGGCCTCGCGAAGGAGAAAGCATCGCTCAAGCTTGGGGGAGGCTTAAATCAGTGTTATATTCATGCCCCAATCACGAGCTCTCAAGAGAAATGATTATTCAAAATTTATATGCTCGGCTTTCTGATAACAATCGCACCATGCTCGATACTTCTTGTGCTGGCTCTTTTATGACGAAGACTATTGAATTCAAATGGGATTTATTGGGAAGAATTAAACGCAACTCTAAAGATTGGGACCTCAATGAAGGTAAGGAGTCAGGTATGACACCTAAGTTTGATTGTGTTAAATCTTTTATGGATACCGATATTTTTCGTAAATTCAGCACTAAATATGGACTTGACTCTGAGATAGTAGCTTCTTTCTGTGAATCTTTTGCTACTTATGTTGATCTCCCCAAGGAGAAGTGGTTTAAATATCATCCTCCCATAGAAGTAAAAGTAGCTGCACCTATTAAAGTTGAAGAAAAGACTATCACTTATAATGATCCTATTGTTCCTACTTCTTATGTCAAGAAACCACCTTTCCCTGTTAGGATAAAGGATCATGCTAAAGCTTCAACTGTGGTTCATAAAAGCAATATTATAACATATACACCTCCTGAGCAAGTTAAAGTTGAACCTAATATTGCTATTGTTAAAGATCTCTTGGCTGATAATATTGATGGCCATGTTATTTATTTCTGTGATGAAACTACTAGAATTGCTAAACCTTGTGCTAAAGATAAACCTAGAACAGTGGTAGGCATGCCTGTTATTTCTGTTAAAATAGGAGATCATTGTTATCATGGCTTATGTGTTATGGGTGCTACTGCTAGTGCAATACCTATTGACCTATATAGAGAAATTATGCATGATATTGCACCTGTTGAGTTACAAGAAATTGATGTCAAAATTAAACTTGCCAATAGAGATACTATTTCACCAATGGTAATTGTTAGAGATGTTGAAGTCTTGTGTGGGAAAACTAAATATCCTGCTGATTTTCTTGTTCTTGGTTCCCCACAAGATAGCTTTTGTCCCATTATATTTGGTAAATCCTTCCTAAACACTGTTAATGCTAAGACAGATTGCAAAAAGAATGTTGTTACTATCAGTTTAGGTGATATGTCTCATGAATTTAATTTCTCTAAATTTAGTAGACAACACCGTGAAGAAGAATTACCTAGTAAGGATGAAATTATTGGTCTTGCTTCTATTGCCGTACCTCCTAGTGATCCTTTAGAACAATATTTGCTAGACCATGAAAATGATATGTTTATGAATGAAAGAAGGGAAATAGATGAAGTATTCTTTAAACAGGAACCTATTATGAAACACAATTTTCCTGTTGAAATCCTAGGGGGGTCCTCCTCCACCCAAGGGTGATCCCGTGTTTGAGCTTACACCGTTGCCTGATACTCTTAAATATGCTTATCTTGATGAGAAAAAGATATATCCTGTTATTATTAGTGCTAACCTTTCAGAGCATGAGGAAGAGAGATTATTGAAAACTCTGAAGAAGCGTCGTGCTGCTATTGGGTATACTCTTGATGATCTTAAGGGCATTAGTCCCACTCTATGTCAACATAAAATAAATTTGGAAGAAGATGCTAAACCAGTTCGTGATCATCAACGACGGTTGAATCCTAAAATGAAAGAAGTGGCAAGAAAGGAAATGCTAAAGCTCCTTGAGGCGGGTATAATCTATCCCGTTGCTGATAGTCAGTGGGTAAGTCATGTCCATTGTGTCCCTAAGAAGGGAGGTATTACTATCGTTCCTAATGATAAAGATGAATTGATTCCTCAAAGAATTATTACAGGTTATAGGATGGTAATTGATTTCCGCAAATTAAATAAGGCCACTAAAAACGATCATTACCCCTTACCTTTTATCGATCAAATGCTAGAAAGATTATCCAAACATACACATTTTTGCTTTCTAGATGGTCATTCTGGTTTCTCTCAAGTACCTGTGTAAGCCAAGGATCAATCAAAGACTACTTTTGCTTGCCCTTTTGGTACTTTTGCTTATAGACGTATGCCTTTTGGTTTATGTAATGCACCTGCTACCTTTCAAAGATGCATGATGGCTATATTCTCTGACTTTTGTGAAAAGTTTGTGAGGTTTTCATGGACGATTTCTCTGTCTATGGATCTTCTTTTGATGATTGCTTGAGCAACCTTGATCGAGTTTTGTAGAGATGTGAAGAAACTAATCTTGTCTTGAATTGGGAAAAGTGCCACTTTATGGTTAATGAAGGTATTGTCTTGGGGCATAAAGTTTCTGAAAGAGGTATTGAAGTTGATAAAGCCAAGGTTGATGCTATTGAAAAGATGACATGCCCCAAGGACATCAAAGGTATAAGAAGTTTCCTTGGTCACGCCGGATTTTATAGGAGGTTCATTAAGGACTTCTCAAAAATTTCTCGGCCTCTGACTAATTTATTACAAAAAGATATACCATTTATCTTTGATGATGATTGTGTAGAAGCATTTGAAATACTTAAGAAAACATTGATCTCTGCACTTATTGTTCAGCCACCTGATTGGAATTTACCCTTTGAAATTATGTGTGATGCTAGTGATTATGCTGTAGGTGATGTTCTAGGGCAAAGAGTTGAAAAGAAACTAAATGTTATTCAATATGCTAGTAAAACCCTAGACAATGCTCAAAGAAATTATGCTACTACTGAAAAAGAATTCTTAGCGGTTGTACTTGCTTGTGATAAGTTCAGACCTTATATTGTTGATTCTAAAGTAACTATTCACACTGATCATGTTGCTATTAAATATCTTATGGAAAAGAAAGATGCTAAACCTAGACTTATTAGATGGGTTCTCTTGCTACAAGAATTTGATTTACATATTGTTGATAGAAAGGGAGCTGAGAACCCCGTTGCAGACAACTTGTCTAGGTTAGAAAATGTGCTTGATGACCCACTACCTATTGATGATAGCTTTCCTGATGAGCAAATAAATGTCATAAATGCTTCTCATACTGCTCCATGGTATGCTGATTATGCTAATTACATTGTTGCCAAATTCATACCACCTAGTTTCACATACCAGCAAAAGAAAAAGTTCTTCTATGATTTGAGACATTACTTTTGGGATGAACCACATGATTATAAAGAAGGAGTAGATGGTGTTATTAGACGTTGTGTACCTGAGCATGAACAGGAACAGATCCTACACAAGTGTCACTCCGAAGCTTATGGAGGACACCATGCTGGAGATAGAACTATACATAAGGTATTGCAATCTGGTTTTTATTGGCCTAATCTCTTCAAATTTGCCCGTAAGTTTGTCTTATCTTGTGATGAATGTCAAAGAATTGGTAATATTGGTAGACGTCAAGAAATGCCTATGAACTATTCACTCGTTATTGAACCATTTGGTGTTTGGGGCGTAGACTATATGGGACCTTTTCTTGCCTCTAATGGATATACACATATTTTAGTTGCTGTTGATTATGTTACTAAGTGGGTAGAAGCTATTCCAACTAGTAGTGCTGATCATAACACCTCTATTAAAATGCTTAAAGAAGTTATTTTTCCAAGATTTGGAGTCCCTAGATATTTAATGACTAATGGTGGTTCACATTTTATTCATGGTGCTTTCCGTAAAATGCTTGCTAAGTGTGATGTTAATCATAGAATTGCATCTCCTGATCACCCTCAGTCTAGTGGTCAAGTAGAATTGAGTAATAGAGAGATCAAATTAATTTTGCAAAAGACTGTCAATAGGTCTAGAAAGAATTGGTCCAAGAAACTTGACGATGCATATAAAAATCCGATGGGTATGTCTCCGTATAAAATGGTTTATGGAAAAGCATGTCACTTACCTCTCGAGCTAGAACACAAGGCATATTGGGCTATTAAAGAGCTCAATTATGATTTTAAACTTGCCGGTGAGAAGAGGTTATTTGATATTAGCTCACTCGATGAATGGAGAACCCAAGCCTACGAAAATGCCAAGTTGTTTAAAGAAAAAAGTTAAAAGATGGCATGATAAAAGGATACAAAAGCGTGAGTTTAATGTAGGTGATTATGTATTGCTATACAACTCTTGTTTAAGATTTTTTGCAGGAAAACTTCTCTCTAAATGGGAAGGTCCTTACGTTATCGAGGAGGTCTATCATTCCGGTGCCATAAAAATCAACAACTTCGAAGGCACAAATCCGAAGGTGGTGAACGGTCAAAGAACCAAACATTATATCTCAGGTAATCCCATAAATGTTGAAACCAATGTTATTGAAACCGTAACCTCGGAGGAATACATAAGGGACACTTTTCGGAATGTTTCAGACTCCGAAAAGGAATAGGTATGTGGTACAGTAAGTTAACCGACTCCAAAACAGTTTTTAAGGCAATATTTCTCCGTTTTGGAATATTTAGAAAAATAGAAAAATAAGAAGCAGTCCGGGAAGGACACGAGGGTGGAGGGTGTGCCCTACCCTCCTGGGCGCGCCCCCTACCTTGTGGGCACCTCGTGCGCTTTCCGGACTCCGTTTTCTTACACGACACGTAATTTGGTCGGTAAAAAATCATTATATAATCTCTCGGGGGTTTTGACTCCCGTATCGCACAATTATCCTCTGTTTGTGTTTCAAGTTGTTAGTGCTGCAGATTAGAGCCAGATGTCTTCGCAAGAGTCAGTCGGGGATAGCCGGGTGTCTCATCCGGCACCGAGATCAATGACAAACAACAATGTTGACCTCTTTGGGCCAGCAACGGAGGAAGAGATGGAGGCTGATTTGAAGAGGATAGATGCCATGGAAGAGGATCAAGAAGTCACTTCCCGCTTCCGAGCTGGATTCACAATGGGAGAACTACAGAGCTCGGCTATGCCAAACTCGGTTATCCCTTCCAATGTTAGATTTCTTTCTTATGAGAATATGAAAAAGAGTGTCACTGGTTCTCCCACAGCTATGCAGCACCCTTGGGTGCAGGGAGCTTTGGCTGTTACAGGAAAACTTGAAAGGAAATAATGGACCTCAAGCAACAAGTCAATAAGCTCGAGGAGGAGAATCATATCTTGAGGGGCATCATCGCCAAAAATATCACATCACCATCCCCGAAAAGAGAGACATAATCACATGGGTATGGGCACTCCCCTTGGCAACTACCAAGCTTGGGAGAGTGCCCCGGTATCGTATCACCATCACTTTTATCTTTACCGTTTTTCTTAGTTCGATCCTTTTGGTAATATCTTGATCTAGTAGAATAAAGTTTATGGCATGATCTAGTTTTGAGTTTTGCTTTATGATCCCTCTATGTAATCGAGTCTGTGAGCTATATATAATAAAGATTAGTGTTGAGTCAAGGGCTTGATTATTTTTCCATGATCCTAAGTGAATAAAAGAAAAGAGAAAGAATAAAAGGGGAACAAAGAGATCATATGGATCTTATGGAGAGTAATGAGCTCACATAGAAAAGTATGATGAATAAAAGTTGTTGAGAGTTGACAGACATGGTTTTGGTCATCGTTGCAATTAATAGGAAGTAATAAAGAAAGAGAGGTCTTCACATATAAATATACTATCTTGGACATCTTTTATGATTGTGAGCACTCATTAAAATATGACATGCTAAAGAGTTTACGTTGCACAAGGAAGACAACGTAATGGGTTATGCTTTCTTACATCTGAGATAAATTATATTGTCATGGATCATCCAACATGGTTGAGCTTGCCTTTCCCCCTCATGCTAGCCAAATTCATCGCACCAAGTAGAGATACTACTTGTACTTCCAAATACCCTTAAACCAGTTTTGCCATGAGAGTCCACCATACCTACATATGGATTGAGTAAGATCCTCCAAGTAAGTTGTCATCGGTGCAAGCAATAAAAATTGCTCTCTAAATATGTATGACTTATTAGTGTGGAAGAAAATAAGCTTTATAAGATCATGTGATATGGAAGAAATAAAAGCGACAAACTGCATAATAAATGTCCATATCACAAGTGGCAATATAAAGTGACGTTCTTTCGCATTAAGATTTTGTGCATCCAACCATAAAAGCGCATGACAACCTATGCTTCCCTCCGCGAAGGGCCTATCTTTTACTTTTATCTCCCACCTTACATAAGAGTCATGGTGATCTTCACCCTTCCTTATTACATTTTATCCTTTGGCAAGCACAATATGTTGGAAAGATCCTGGTATATATGGCTAATTGGATGTGAGTTTTCATGAACTATTATTGTTGACATTACCCTAGAGGTAAAACGTTGGGAGGCAAAACTATAAGCCCCTATCTTTCTCTGTGTCCGATTAAAACTCCATACCCATAAGTATTGCGTGAGTATCAGCAATTGTGAAAGACTATATGATAGTTGAGTATGTGGACTTGCTGAAAAGCTCTTATATTGACTCTGTCCTATGTTATGATAAACTGCAATTGCTACAATGACAGAGATTATAGTTTGTTAGTTTTCGATGAAGTTTATGATTCATACTTGAAATTGTGATTGCATTATTACTCTAGCATAAGAAATCATATGACAAGAATTATATAAGTTGATGTTATAAGAATGATCATGATGCCCTCATGTTCGTATTTTAATTTTATCGACACCCCTATCTCCAAACATGTGGACATATTTTTCGATTTCGGCTTTCGCTTGAGGACAAGCGAGGTCTAAGCTTGGGGGAGCTGATACGTCCATTTTGCATCATGCTTTTATGTCGATATTTATTGCATTACGGGTTGTTATTACACATTATGTCACAATACTTATGCCTATTCTCTCTTATTTTACAAGGTTTACATAAAGAGGAAGAATGCTGGCAGGTGGGATTCTAGGCTGGAAAAGGAGCAAATATTAGAGACCTATTCTGCACAGCTCCAAAAGTCCTGAAACTTCACGGAAGACGTTTTCAGAATATATAAAAAATACTGAGCGCAAGAAGTTCACCAGGGGGGCCACACCCTGCCCACGAGGGTGGGGGCGCGCCCTACCCTCCTAGGCGCGCCCCCGTACTTCATGGGCCCCCTGGTGGCCCTCCGATGGCCATCTTCTGCTATATGGAGTCTTTCGATGAGAAAAAAATCATAAGCCATCTTCTTGGACGAAACTCCGCCGCCACGAGGCGGAACCTTAGCGGATCCAATCTAGGGCTCCGGCAGAGCTTTTCTGTTGGGGAAACTTCCCACCGGGAGGGGGAAATCATCATCATCGTCATCGCCAATGCTCCTCTCATCGGGAGAGGGCAATCTCCATCAACATCTTCACCAGCACCATCTCCTCTCAAAACCCTAGTTCATCTCTTGTATCCAATTCTTGTCTCCAAGTCCGGGATTGGTACTAGTAGGTTGCTAGTAGTGTTAATTACTCCTTGTAGTTGATGCTAGTTGGTTTATTTGGTGGAAGATCATATGTTCAGATCCTATATGCATATTGATACCCCTCTAATTATGAACATGATTATGCTTTCTGAGTAGTTATGTTTGTTCCTGAGGACATGGGAGAAGTCTTGCTATTAGTAGTCATGTGAATTTGGTATTCGTTCGATATTTTGATGAGATGTATGTTGTCTCTCCTCTAGTGGTGTTATGTGAACGCCGACTACATGAAACTTCACCATTATTTGGGCCTAGAGGAAGGCATTGGGAAGTAATAAGTAGATGATGGGTTGCTAGAGTGACAGAAGCTTAAACCCTAGTTTATGTGTTGCTTCGTAAGGGGCTGATTTGGATCCATATGTTTCATGCTATGGTTAGGTTTACCTTAATACTTTTGTTGTAGTTGTGGATGCTTGCAATAGAGGTTAATCATAAGTGGGCTGCTTGTCCAAGTAAGGACAGTACCCAAGCACCGGTCCACCCACATACCAAATTATCAAAGTATCGAATGTGAATCATATGAACGTGATGAAAGCTAGCTTGACGATATTCCCATGTGTCCTCGGGAGCGCTTTTCTCTATATAAGAGTTTGTCCAGGCTTGTCCTTTGCTACAAAAAGGATTGGGCCACCTTGCTGCACTTTATTTACTGTTGTTACGTGTTGCTCGTTACAAATTATCCTATCACAAAACTATCTGTTACCACTTATTTCAGTACTAGCAGAGAATACTTTGCTGGAAACCGCTTATGATTTCCTTCCGCTCCTCGTTGGGTTCGACACTCTTACTTATCAAAAGGACTACGATAGATCCCCTATACTTGTGGATCATCAATGGCGTGTGCATTCGTGAGTGTTTATTGTTTGTGGGTGATTTCGTGAATGTATTTGTGGGAATATGTGTCGATGAAATCTCAAACAAAAATTTAACACATGCAATGTGTGTGAAATAGAGGCCTATCGATATCATATATAGAGGGGGTGATCCACGAGAAGAGAGGGATGGGTCATAGATATCGATAGTGTCGAAGAGAGGAACAAGTGGGTGGGTGCGAGGTCGATGAAGAGAGCCGTCGAAATTGTGTGTGTGCAAGTCAAAGATATAGGGTGACTAACCTACTGGAACGTCGGAGGGCACATGGCAAGTTTGTGTGTGGCAGGGAGACATTACTAGGGTGCTCGATGTATCGATGTGTGGGGGGAAGGAGGGGGAGTCATAGGCCTAAACTAGAGAGGTAGAATGACTCGTATATGTGTTGACAAGGAGAGACCCAGCTATGTCTTGAGGTAGATCAGTCGACATCCATACATAACTGTATGACGGGAAATAGGTTGGACAGAGAGAGGAGAGAGAGGGGGAGATGGGTAGAGTGCTGGATGGGTGATGGACTTCTCGAAGATGATGGGAGAGGCCTACTAGACAAACTGAGGGTAGAAGTGCAATATTATCAATAAGAGTGGGGATGTGTTTCTGTGTGTGCCTGTGCATGATAGATGTGTCAGGACGCATGCATGGATGATGAAGGGGAACCATGAGTTTGGTAAGGAAACGTAACTAGATCGGTAGATCAATTGTTGTTTGTCGGAGGAAGGGAGAGACATAACTAATGAGGTAGATCGATCGACGCGTGGGAAAAACGAGTTATAAGGACCTAGCTAGCTATATGTATAGCGGGAGATCGGTCGGTGTACATCCATTTGTTATAGGCAAATAAGGCCCAGTGAGACGTATAGACAGAGAGAATGTAGCTAGGAGGTGGTGCGAGATGACGAGCTACTAGCTAGATAGGGGGAGGAGTGTGCGATTGTGAGATCGATGAAAAGTGGGGCGAGAGTTTACACGTGTGTGGGACCGTATGAGAGACATGAGGCATGGACAAAGAAAGGAGGAGATGGAAGGTGCATGTGTATGTTGTAGGCAGACATCGCTGGAGAGGTTTATCGATCGATGTGTGTCGGAAAAGAGTTGTGGAGGCTGTGGTAGAACGACCTAAAAAAAGAATATGTGCGATGGATGGAATGCTGAGGGAAGGGGAGGGCGAGGAGGGCATGTGCATGCACGAGTGAAAGTTAGTGCTAGCTACAAAGGTTAGGGGATTTTGTGGGCGTAAGAGACTAACAAAGATGATAATTTGATATGAAAGTGGATTCATGTATTTGAATAGGAAATCATAGTGTTATAAACATATGCATGCATGAATATGGCGGTGATACGCGTGCTGTGGTTTTGCACATGTTATACCATAACGTGATAATGCATGGCGTTTGCAACTCACAGCTAAATGTCGAACAATCTAAACCATACTATACATCGAACAATCTCACATTTTATTTTAATTTGTGATAATCTGTGACGTTTGCAGCTTACAACTAAATATCGAACAATCTAAACAATACTATATATAGAAAATTCTCACATTTTATTTGAATTTGTGGGAATGTGTGGCGTTTGCAACTCATATCTAAATACTTGTAGGAGTAGGGGGCGGGGCACCATACATTATGTGATAAACACATTATACATATGAGACATGGTTTAGATTATGAAGATCTAGCTAGAGCTTGAAATGTACTGTGATTTGAAATCAACATAAAGTGGATTCAAAAAATCGAGTTTGAGTTCATACAGTACACATAGTTCATATCTAACTCGACAGTAATCATGTGGTGTGCTGTGAAGATAATACACAAATGATGGTTTAACTTGACAATAATGATGATTGTAAATATTATAAAAATAGAGAAACGAATTCAAATGGTTTGACTTCACAACAATCATTATTGCAGATCTTATTCAAATAGAGAAAAGAATTCAAATTTAGTTCATATGGAAGCTGTAGTATATACGTTTGGAATGCACTAAAACGTTCATTTGAGTAGCAGGTTGCATGCATTATACATGTAGCGAAATATTTTAATTGAACATAACATGATTCAAAGTTTTGAATGGCATTTTTAGTGCGAATTGATTTGGTACAATACACGGGACTAGACTCTCTTGTGTGGTGTGAATTGATTTTTTTTCATCGACGGAAGTGCGAATTGATTTGGTATAGTAAACGTTAGGCTTGTTCAGAAATTTCAACCCGCGCCTTGTTACCTCGAAATATTTAAGATACTTCTTTGTCTCATTGTGCTCCAAAAACTCCCTCCATCTCAACCCGCGCCTTGCTATCCCAAAATAACAATGCGCGCGAAAACTCCCACATCCAGCAAAATCCCAACACACGAAATGCCTGTGATACCCCTGAACCGAAAGAACCGCCTAGCACAAATATGTGGGGGTACTTCCGTAACTTACCCCACATTTTGGACAAGCGGGTCCCTAAGGCATGGTTCCCCACTCCCATGCCATCAGCCCACCCATTCGTACACCAAGGCCGCGAAAACCCACGAAGCCCCACACCCTCCTCCGTCCGCCACTCAGCCGGAGCCTCTTCCTCAACGATGTCGTCCACAACAACACCTCGACGTCCCGCCGGTTCAGCCACCCCGTCCTCCACCTCCAAGGAGTTGTCCCAATGTTCCCCTCATCTTTCGCGCCACCTCCATTCCCACACCGCCGTCTTCACTTGCACCACCGCAAGAGCAGCATCATCACCGTTTCCTCGGATGAAGCTGAGGCCTAATCGGCGCTAGCAAAGAGGTTGTACACTAATTGCCGCATTTCTTATTGATTCGATCTCACTGTGTTGTCGGTGCTCGGTCCCGAGCTGACATGGCGCGGCTCCATCCACGGCGGCGGCGCCGGCCACTTCCTCCATGGCGTCGCTCCCTCAGCGGTGACATCCACATCAATAGGAGTTGCTGCTGCCTCAGCTCTGCTCGCTCTGCTGCTCTACTCTTGCTCTCGGTCACCTGCCTGGTCTGCTCTTGCTCTTGCTCATGCTCGCGCTACTGCTCTTGCTCTTGCCTGTGATGTTGCTCCGATTTGGCTACACTTCAGTCGACTGAATCAACTTTTGGGTCAGTCGATTTTCAGGGGGTTGGGGGCTCGCCTGAGTTAAGGAAGAACCAGCTGTAGCAGGGAGGGGGTGATACGTCTCCAACGTATCTATAATTTTTGATTGCACCATGCTATATTATCTACTATTTTGGACATTATTGGGATTTATTATCCACTTTTATATTATTTTTGGGACTAACCTATTAACCGGAGGCCCAACCCAAAATTCCTTTTTTTTGCCTATTTTAGGGTTTCGAAGAAAAAGGAATATCAAACGGAGTCCAAACGGAATGAAACCTTCGGGAACGTGATTTTCTCAATGAACAAGACCGGGAGACTTGGACCCTACGTCAAGAAATAAAAGAGGAGGCCATGAGGTAGGGGGGCGCGCCTGCCTACCCCAGGCGCGCCCTCCACCCTCATGGGCCCCCTGTTGCACCACCGACGTACTCCTTCCTCCTATATATACCTACATACCCCCAAATGATCAGATACGGAGCCAAAACCCTAATTCCACCACCATAACTTTCTGTATCCACGAGATCCCATATTGGGGCCTGTTCCGGAGCTCCGCTGGAGGGGGCATCGATCACGGAGGGCTTCTACATCAACACCATAGCCTCTCTAATGAAGTGTGAGTAGTTTACCTCAGACCTACGGGTCCATAGTTAGTATCTAGATGGCTTCTTCTCTCTTTTTGGATCTCAATACAATATTCTCCCCCTCTCTTATGGAGAACTATTCGATGTAATCTTCTTTTTGCGGTGTGTTTGTTGAGACCGATGAATTGTGGGTTTATGATCAAGTCTATCTATGAATAATATTTGAATCTTCTCTGAATTCTTTTATGTATGATTGGTTATCTTTGCAAGTCTCTTCGAATTATCAGTTTGGTTTGGCCTACTAGATTGATCTTTCTTGCAATGGGAGAAGTGCTTAGCTTTGGGTTCAATCTTGCGGTGTCCTTTCCCAGTGACAGTAGGGGCAGCAAGGCACGTATTGTATTGTTGCCATCGAGGATAACAAGAAGGGGTTTTCTTCATATTGCATGAGTCTATCCCTCTACATCATATCATCTTGCTTAAGGTGTTACTCTGTTTTTAACTTAATACTCTAGATGCATGCTGGATAGCGGTGGATGAGTGGAGTAATAGTACTAGATGCAGGCAGGAGTCGGTCTACTTGTCTCGGACGTGATGCCTATATACATGATCATACCTAGATATTCTCATAACTATGCTCAATTCTATCAATTGCTCAACAGTAATTTGTTCACCCACCGTAGAATACTTATGCTCTCGAAGGAAGCCACTAGTGAAACATATGGCCCCCGGGTCTATCTTTATCATATTGATCTCCTATTACTTAGTTATTTCCTTTGCTATTTACTTTGCCTTTATTTTACTTTGCATCTTTTATCATAAAAATACCAAAAATATTATCTTATCATATCTATCAGATCTCACTCTCGTAAGTGGCCTTATAGGGATTGACAACCCCTATTTGCGTTGGTTGCGAGGATTTATTTGTTTTGTGTAGGTACGAGGGACTCGCGCGTAGCCTCCTACTTGATTGATACCTTGGTTCTCAAAAACTGAGGGAAATACTTACGCTACTTTGCTGCATCATCCCTTCCTGTTCGGGGAAAACCAACGCAGTGCTCAAGAGGTAGCAGGGGGCTCGCCGGAGAGGTACGTGAGGGAGTCCTGGATTAGGGGGTCCTTGGACAGCCGGACTGTATACTTTGGTCGGACTATTGGACTATGAGGATACAAGATTGAAGACTTCGTCCCGTGTCCAGGTGGGACTCTCGTTTGCGTGGAAGGCAAGCTTGGCAATTCGGATATGTAGATCTCCTCCCTTGTAACCGACTCTGTGTAACCCTAGCTATCTCTGGTGTCTATATAAACCGGAGGGTTTAGTCCATAGGACAACAACAATCATACCATAGGCTAGCTTCTAGGGTTTAGCCTCTCCGATCTCGTGGTAGATCAACTCTTGTAATACTCATATCATCAACATCAATCAAGCAGGAAGTAGGGTATTACCTCCATCGAGAGGGCCCGAACCTGGGTAAATATTGTATCCCCCGCCTCCTGTTACCATCCGCCTTAGACGCACAGTTCGGGACCCCCTACTCGAGATCCGCCGGTTTTGACACCAACATTGGTGCTTTCATTGAGAGTTCCACTGCATCGTCACCATAAGGCCTGATGGCTCCTTTGATCATCGGCAACGATGCGATCCAGGGTAAGGTTTTCCTCCCCGAATAGATCTTTGTATTCGGCGGCTTCGTACTGCGGGCCAACTTGCTCGGCCATCTGGAGCAGATCGAGAGCTACGCCCCTGGCCATCAGGTCGGGTTCGGAAGCTTGAACTATACCGCTGACATCCACGGAGACTTGATCTTTGATAGATTCGAACCCATGTCAGGTGCGCCGCACAGTCACGATGAGCATGATTTAGCTCTACCATCGGACAGTGTTCGGGAGATCGCACCTGTAACTACTCCGGCCCTCAAGCCGGAACAGATCGCGCCGTCCGAGGACGGGTGGATGGACCCCGCCACAGAGGCTGCACAATCAGTGGCGATAGAGCCGAATATTGACTTCCCCTCCTATGAGACCTGTGTTGCCGGACACTCGGATTCGTCCCCGGCCACAGACTCCGAACCGCTCGCGTCCGTGCCCATACAATCTGATTGGGCACCGATCATGGAGTTCACCTCCGTGGATAACTTTCAGCACTCGCCCCTAGGTGACGTGCTAAACTCATTACGCTCTCTCTACTTGTCAGGAGACCCTTGGCCGAACTATGTCCGTCTCAAGTGGGAAGCGGATGGCGAAGAAATTCGTTCCCCACCCACCACCTACTTAGAAGCCACTATCGATGACCTAACCGACATGCTCGGCTTTGACTCCGAACACATCGACGGTATGGACGACGATGCGGGAGAAGAACAGGAACCACGGCCAACAGGGCGCTGGACTGCCACCTCATCATATAATATATACATGGTGGACACCCCCAAAGAAAGCGATGGCAATAAGGTAATGGAGGATAATCCCCCCGAGAAGCAATCCAAGAACTGGCGTCATCGGCTCTGCTCTAAGCCCCGCCATAGCAAAAACAGTGATACCGACATAGGAGACAATAACGCTGCAAATAGTGCCGAAGACGAAGACAATCCCCTCCAGCCAGGCTTTGAGCAGGAGGATGGGCAAGCCAACCCTAAGGAACAGGCAGCAGACGGAGAATCAGAGGATGAAAATTACATGCCTCTCTCCGAAGATGAGGTGAGCCTCGGTGGTGAAGAATTTATCGTGCCTGAGGATCCTGTCAAACAGGAGCGCTTCAAGCGCCGGCTTATTGCCACAGCAAAAAGCCTGAAGAAAAAGCAACAACAACTTCAAGCTAAGCAAGATCTGCTAGCGGATAGATGGACTGAGGTCCTGGCGGCCGAGGAACACGAACTCGAGCACCCAATAAAAAGTTTCCCAAAGCATAGGTTGCTAACCCAACTTGAAGAGGAAGCATTAAAGCTTGCGCTTCCAGCGTATGATGCGGCAGACCGGCCACCTCGTGGCCGGGACAAAATGGCATACAAGCCCAAAGTCCAGCCCGCACCCCGTCGCCAGTCAAACAAAAATAGCAAGGCCCGGGGCAACATGCACGACCTGCGAGACGTATTGGAAAACAAAGCAGGACACAATAGATCGATCTTCGGATCACGAGGGCGCGCCCCAACACATGACGACGACCATCATGCCAGATATACCAAAAGCAAATCCGGCCGGGCCGAACACAGCAGATAAGACTCGTACGAACTGCGTCGTGACATAGCCCGGCATAGAGGCGCCGCACACCCCCTATGCTTCATTGATAAAATAATGGATCATGAATTCCCAGAAGGGTTTAAACCCGTGAATATTGAATCATATGATGGTACTCCCTCCATTTCTTTTTAGTCCGCATATAAGGCTTGGACAAAGTCATGCTTTGTAGAGTTTGACTAATTTCATATTAAAAAATATAAACATTCACAATATAAAATCAATATTTTCAGATGCACCATGAAACGTATTTTCCTACTATATAGTTTTAGTAGTGTAGATGTTCATATTTTTTTATATAAACTTGGTCAAACTTTGTGTAGATTGACTATGACCAAATCTTATATGTGGAGTAAAAAGAAACTGAGGGAGTACTACTGACCCAGCGGTATGGATAGAGGACTTCTTCCTCCACATTCACATGGCCCGCGGGGACGATCTACACGCCATCAAGTATCTCTCGTTAAAACTCAAAGGACCGGCTCGGCATTGGTTGAATAGCTTGCCAGCAAACTCTATCGGAAGTTGGGAGAACCTGGAAGACGCATTCCTGGATAACTTCCAGGGCACATATGTGCGACCACCGGATGCTGATGATTTGAGTCACATAACACAACAGCCCGGAGAGTCGTCCAGGAAATTATGGACCCGGTTCCTAACCAAAAAGAACCAAATGGTGGAATGTCCGGATGCCGAAGCCCTAGCAGCCTTTAAACATAACATCCGTGACGAGTGGCTCGCCCAACATCTCAGCCAAGAGAAGCCAAAGTCCATGGCAGCCCTCACGACACTCATGACCCGCTTCTGCGCGGGCGAGGATAGCTGGTTGGCTCGTAGCAACAACACAGCAAGCAACACTGACAAATCAGAGGCCAGAGATAGCAACGGCAAACCACGGCGCAACAAACACAAATGCCGCAAACATGGTGAAAGCGCCAAAGACACGGCAGCCAATGTCGGATTTAATAGCTCTAAGTCCGATCAGCGGAAAGGGCCACTCAAAAATGACAATTCAGGTCCGTCTAGTTTGGACCGCATACTCGACCGTCCATGCCAAATTCATGGCAAACCAGGAACACCAGCCAATCATACCAACAGAGAATGTTGGGTCTTCAAACAAGCTAGCAGGTTAGGCGCCAAAAACAAAGACAAGGGGTCTCAAAGCGATGATAGCGACGAGGAGCCCAGATCACCGAATAGAGGAGGGCAAAAGAAATCTCTCCAGCAAATCCAAACGGTGAATATGGTAAACGCCACCCACACTCCCAGCCCGGACCGGATGCACACCCTTAGGGATGTCGACCTAACAAAACCAGTCAGCCCGCAATACAATCTAGGGCCGATCACCTTCAACCAAATGGATCGTCTGGTCAACACCAGTCATGGCAATCCAGCCGCACTAGTCCTCGACCCAATAATTGACAGGTTCCACCCACACGAGTCCTTATGGACGGAGGCAACGGTCTAAATCTACTTTACTAGGACACAGTGCGCAAGATGGTCATCGATCATTCGATGATCAAACCCACTAAAGCCACCTTTAGAGGTATTATACCAGGCATGGGGGCTAGCTGTACCGGCTCCATCGCCCGCGAGGTAGTCTTCGGATCACTAGACAATTACAGTGTCAAAGAGTTAATCTTCGACATCGTCCCCTTTTGAAGTGATTATCAGGCACTACTCGGGCGAACTGTGTTCGCTCGATTCAACGCGGTGCCACATTATTCCTACCGTAAACTCAAGATGCCTGGTCTGCACGGCGTCATCACGGTTAATGGCGAGGCCAAACTCTCCCTCGGTACCATAGAGTACACCGCCGCTTTAAATAGCAGAAGCAATGGAGGGCACCTTTCAGTCAAATCTTGAGTCGACGGCCAAACCCCCGGACACATTCAAAGTAGTCTGAACTACTTCACGGCGGGATAGCCTGGCTCGTCCAGGGCTCAACTAAACATTCTGGCGAAGTCCAGAACATGCCACATATCGCGGCTCAACCGCTCTCCGGCGCACAAATATTTCTTAGATTTCCTTTGCAGGCTCACCTTTGCATAGACCGGGACGGGTGACATGGTAACAGCTTGAACGCACCAGGGAATCTTTAGCTATTCCTCGTGACGTACATCCGACTACACTCCGTATCTGCACACAGCTTCTTCCTCCGTGGTCCCAGTAGGTTCCACAGTCATGTTCCCCTTTTTATCACATTACCTGTACTCATACGCATCGACATACCATTCAAATACAACATGTGGATTTATATGACGCTTATTTGTTGTTATTTCTTATTGAAACTCTTTTTTTAAGTGGCATCCGCACACCGCGATATGCCTTTGCCAGGGGCTTCGTTTTACCCATAATACGGCAATAAAGTCCGAACACCTTCACGGAAGTTCGGCACCCCGAACTTATAGCATTATATGCATCAGCTCCGAATCATGTCTTGGGTCAAATGTTGGGTTTGCCCGGCTCCCATGTTTTGCTGCCTTACGTTCCGCTATATCGGCTAAGGCGGCACAAGGAGAACTACTGCGATTGTGTCCCGGTTCTTCCGAGCGAGCACCTCAGTAGAGAAAGCCGAAAACTGACTGTCATGATACGGCGAGAGCTGGTCAGCTGTTCGGGAGGTTGTAAAATCTTTAAGAATTTCTCCCGCATAATATCATAACAAATGCAGCATGTGATGGGTCGGTTCTTCTTCCTATCAGGTGCCTATAGGGCCCCTCGTGCGGTCTTCCGAACACTAGGGGCTGCACCTACCTTCCTAATGCTCCTATGGCTAAGTGAGAACGATAAAGCCCTATAGTCCGATTGCCTGGTTCGTTGTGCTGAACACCTCCTTCAAAGGACCCAAAACTGGGGTAAAGAGTGATCAGGTTTATCCCGAACACCCCTGTATTTCTTATGAGGGGGCAAAAGCCGACGACTAGCCAATTCTCAGGTTTAATATGTAAAACGGCCGCGCGGGAGGGTAAACTTTTATAACAAGCAATAAATAATATAAATGACCTTGTTCACGCATTACAAAGGACAACATGACTATATTCATAGAAATATAATGTCCTTGGTGCACTGCTCCGCCGCAAGGCAGGATCCTTTTAGGACACTTTCATAATACAATTCGGGCTTGCGGTGCTCCTTTCCCTCTGGCGGTCCCTCAGTCATCAGCTTCTCAGCATCCATCTTCCCCCAGTGCACCTTTGCACGGGCAAAGGCCATTCGTGCGCCTTCTATACAGACCGACCGCTTGATGACGTAAAGTCGAGGGCAGGCACTAACAAGTCACTTCACGAGTCCGAAGTAGCTACTAGGAATCGGCTCGGCGGGCCATAGCCGGGATAATCAAATCCTTTATGGCTAGTTCGGCCGCCTTATGCAGTTCGATCAGTTGTTTCAGTTGATCGGTAAAAGGCACCAGATAATTCGGTGCCAGATTCTGCGACCAGAAGAGCTTATCCACGGTATTCCCCTCTTTGGCTCGGTAGAACTGGGCGGCATCCGTTATGCTGCGAGGAAGTTCCGCAAATACCCCTGGAGAAATCCAAACTTAAAATTATAAAGCATAATTTTTTCCTCAAATACTTGCTTTACATGGAAGAAGACCTTACCCGCCGTGATCTCCCTCGCCTCTTGGATCTCCTACAGGGCGCCTTGGGTTTCCCCACAAGCATCGCACACGGCCTGATGAGCCCTGGTGAGTTCGGATTCCTTCTCCGTTAAACTCTGCTCCAAGGCCTCACATTTTTTCATGGCCTCTTGGAGCTCTCGCTTAGCTTCCAGAACCTTGGCCTCGTGCTTCTCACGAAGAGCCTGCTCTACGGCTGCCTTTTCCTAGGCGTCGGCAACAGCCTTCTTCAGACCCTCAACTTCGGTCATCACCCCTAGCGCAAATCATGACACATATTCTATCATACTGAAAATTCGTTCGGACTGAACACAAACAAGATTTGTGCATACCTTGTTGATCTTCCAATTGCCTTTTTAACTGGCCAAGCTCCGCTTCGGCCCGCTCTAGACTTTGATTCAGTCCGGATACCTCCGCGGTATGAGCGGCAGTAGCCGCTACAGACGCCTGCTTACAAAAGAAGAGAGATATATGTCATCAAATGAGTCTTCCTGTGAAAAATATATTTGATCCTCTGTCCGGTTCTTTCGTTCACTGGACAGTGTATCAGGGGCTACTATCCATACTATGACACTCTTTGAAATTGTATAAAACATACCTCAAAACCTCTTATAAGGTCGATACAGGCTTCATTCAGTCCATTTTCAGCGGACTGAATCTTCTCAATCACCGCACCCATAAGGGCACGGTGTTCATCGACGATGGAAGCGCTCTTCAGCACCGCCAATAAAGCACCCGACGCCTCTCGTTGGACAGAGGTTGCCGGTGGAACAGGGACGCCCTCTCCAGCTGGGGAAGGCCGCCTGCTTGATTCCGGAGCCGTATGGGTCTCCGAAACTGTGCTCGGCTGGGGGCCGAATTCAAGATGGTCCCCGCCGTCGACCACTATGGGGATCTTCTCCCCCATGTCTCCGGCCCCTGAAGTTTGACCTCCAGGCGCCGCCTTCACGATTTTCTCCGCCCCTCCTTGGACGGAGTCCTTATGGGACGAAGCCTCAATGTTGATCACATATTTTGGGGGAATGGACTTCGGAGGCGTCCCGCTCTCCATAGCATCCGAGCTTAGTAAGTCCTCTGACGAGGATTGTTCGGAACGGGACCCCGTTGGACTACAAAAAATATGGCTCATGTTAAAATACTATGCCATTATGGGTCCATACAGATGAACGTGTTCGGATTTTATATACTTACAAGTTCACTAGGGGCTGGGCCCTAGGATCCCACGCTGGGCTGCTATCGGCGACGACAGTGGACTCTTTCAAAAGAAGAGTTTTTCCCCTTTTAAGCGACTCGGCCTCCAAGTATACGGAGGCCGTCCTCTTCTTTCTTCCCCTCGCTGGGGATTTGTCTTCTTCCTCCTCCTCCTCTTTGGAGGCGGGACGGGCATGGTGACGAAGGCCGCCCCGGGCCTTTTTGGCCCCCTTTTCGGTCTTCTTCTCCGGCACCTTGTAAGGCGTCGGGTCCAACATCTTCGTTAGAAGTGGGCCGGCTGGTTCTTCGGGCAGCGGGGCCGGACATTGGATCCGCCCCGCCTTCTTCGTCCAGCCCTAGGAGACTTGTGTAAAACATATTAAGCATTTCCCTTGAGTTATGCCAATAAAACGTATGATAACTTACCGAGCTTGCAGGGCGGGACAGTTGGTACCCGCGGTCCTCGGCCGAGTCTGGCCATGATTTGCCGGGCTTAAAAAGCACCTTCCAGATGTCTTTGTGCGAGGAGCCAAAGAGCTCTCGCAGGGTCTGGTGCTTGGCCGGATCGAATTCCCATAGATTGCAAGTCCGGTGTTGACAAGGTAGGATCCGACGGACTAACATCACCTGGACTTCATTGACAAGATCGATATTCTTGTCTTCCATATCCTTGACGCGCGTCTGGAGCGCCAACAGTTCGTTGGACGAAGACCAGTCCATGCCCTTCTTGATCCAGGACGTAAGCCGCAGAGGGGCTCCGGATCGGAACTCAGGAGCAGCGGCCCACTCCACGTCGCGCGGCTCGGTGATGTAAAACCACTCCTGTTGCCACTCCCTGACGGAATCATTGAAGGTACCTGTTGGCCATGTGACGTTGGGCATCTTGCTCACCATGGTGCCTCCGCACTCAGCGTGCTCACCGCCCACTACCTTGGGCTTCACATTAAAGATCTTCAGCCATAAGCCAAAGTGTGGCGGGATGTGGAGAAAAGCCTCGCACACGACAATGAATGTCGAGATGTTGAGGAAGGAATTGGGGGATAGATCATGAAAATCGATCCCGTAATAATACATGATGCCGCGAACAAATGGGTGGAGGGGAAACCCTAGCCCACAGATAAAATGAGGGAGGAATACGACTCTTTCGTGGGGTTCCAGGGTAGGGACGATCTGTCCCGTCGCCGGGAGACGGTGGCCAGTTTTCTGGGCTAGATACCCGCCCTCCCGAAGTTTCTTGATGTCCTTCTTCCGGACGGTTGAGGCCATCCACTTGCCTCCTGCTCCGGACATATTTGGAGTGGTTATTCGGAGAAAATGCAAACTTAGGCGCTAGAGCTCAAGTGCGCAAGAATAGATGGGCAAAGAAGGAGAGGGCGTGGTTGAAAAAGAGGAGTCCTTGTCCCTTTATAAGGGCGGTAAAAACTGTTCGCCTCCCCACTTGCCTGATAAACTTGCTCATTCCCCAAACGTTGGGATTGATGGCACGATTGGGTTACCCACACCCGTATTGATGAGAATCCCGTGATAAGGGGACACGATCTCTGCTTCAACAAGACGTGCCAATAAAACTGCCTCGCAACACATGCAGTGGTTGGTTGAGAAATACGGTTCGAATAATGACCGGGGCCATGGCGTGATGTCACGTTATGAAAAGTTGTCAGCAGATTAGATTTGTGGAAATATTATACTCTCTATGGTGGTATGTGGAATTTGTTTTGCAGAGCCGGACACTATCCTCGTGTTCAAAATCTTCTATGGAGTATTCGGTGGAGGAACCCGCCCTGCAATGCCGAAGACAATCTGCGCGCCGGACTCGTCGTCATTGAAGCCTGGTTCAGGGACTACTGAGGGAGTCCTGGATTAGGGGGTCCTCGTATAGCCGGACTATATACTTTGGCTGGACTGTTGGACTATGAAGATACAAGATTGAAGACTTCGTCCCGTGTCTGGGTGGGACTCTCCTTTGCGTGGAAGGCTAGCTTGGCAATTCGGATATGTAGATCTCCTCCCTTGTAACCGACTCTGTGTAACCCTAGCTCCCTCCAGTGTTTATATAGACCGGAGGGTTTAGTCCGTAGGACAACAACAATCATACCATAGGCTAGCTTCTAGGGTTTAGCCTCTTCGATCTCGTGGTAGATCAACTCTTGTAATACTCATATCATCGAGATCAATCAAGCAGGAAGTGGGGTATTACCTCCATCAAGAGGGCCCGAACCTGGGTAAACATTGTGTCCCCCGTCTCCTGTTACCATCCGCCTTAGACGCACAGTTCGGGACCCCCTACCCGAGATCCGCCGGTTTTGACACCGACAGTACCCCACTATCTATCTTAGGGTTCAGGGTGGGGGCGGTGGTCACCGGCGGTGGCGTGGGGATTGCTGGAGAAAAAGCTCGGCACAGGGAGGGGGCTAGAGGGATGGCTGGGGCGGCGGCGGATCGGTGGTGGGGAGTGATTTCGAGGCGGGCGGGGCGGCGCACCGCCGGCCGCGGGTGGTGGAGGGTGGTGGTTTGGCCGGTGGTGTCAGTCGACTGATGCTGCTACACGACCAGCTGCCCCGGCTCTGGCACGCATTGCTGCTACTACTTTTATGCTACTAGTGCGTTCAGTTAAAACAGTAAAATTCAGTTTCGACGGTTAAGTTCAGTTTCGACAGTTAAATTTAGTTTCGACAGTTAAGTTCAGAGATGAGCGGCTGATGTATTTTACATCTAGCACTTTGTGGTTATGTCGTTTTACGTCATCTATTGGAGATGCTATTAGAATTCCACTCAGGTTAACGTTGTCTCTCTTGTCCTGCTTCAGCCTCGGCGTCGTACAACTCGCCGGAGTTGCTCCAACAATGAAACCCTCCATCACAGCGGAGCAGTACCCCGAGCTCCATCTCTAGACGCCTAAGATCTTATTCTCCTCCTCTGACAGCCAAGTCAGCCAGAGCATCCTCACCGACCAGCCCAATCACGATGAGATCGACATGGCTTCGCCAAAGAGGTTGTACACTTGTTGCATCTCTTTTTTACTCTACATGTTATATATATTGTCCACTGAGCACACGTAGTTACGTGAAATACGATTATTTTCTCCTACTATATGACAATCAGTGAGGTACCAGGCAACTTAGATATCCGTGATGGACTCTCTTGAACGCCATCATTATTTATCTCTGCGTGTTTGAGCTGTGCATTTGTCGATGGGCCTGGGAGTTGAGCTAGTAGCATTACAAAAAAAATACACTTCCGTGATGATACGTGTTTGTCACAGTAGGTCGCTTCTTTTGGCATGCATGTACATCCATGACAAATTTATGACAGAATCAAGATAGTCATACCTGTGCTGTCGTAGAAGTGTTCCATGACATTACCAAAATTATCATCACGGAAGTGTCCACTTCCATGACAATAAAGCGCGCGTCACAGAAGTGCTTTCGTCAAGGGTGACCAACACGTGGCATCCACCGTAACGGAACGCTGTTAAGCTATCGGGTCAGGTTTTGGATCCGATAACCTGTTAACAGCCTCGACCAATGGGGATTTTCCATGTGTAAAATCATCATTGGCTAGAGGAAACACGTGTCGGCTCATCATTGGGACAGATGTCATCCACTGACTGGATAGAAGGCGCCTATGATACGTCGACACGTGGCACGGCCCAACAGTGGCCCATTCCTGTGAAAAGGCCGGCCCATTTGACTTGGTCAAAAGCTGGTGGGCCGGCCCATGGAAAGCCTGTTAACGGCATGTTCGCATATTGCCCATTTACAGCCCACTAATCCAAGGTCCGTTACGCCCTATCTGAATTAGGCCCAGTAGCGTCATCTGGGCCGTCCAATATGATTCCAGCCCGTTTCCACTTCTGGCCCATGTATAGCCCATGACGTCTTTCGGCCCATATGAGGCCCTTTGTAACTCTTGGCCCATTAGCGGCCCGTGCTGAAACTGGCCCGTAATGAACAGTGTATTACTTTACACCCATTAACGGCCCATGGTGAAACTGGCCCGTAATGAACAGTGTATCACTTTATACCCATTAACGGCTCGTTATTCTGTTGGGCCGTTTCCAGCCCAAGTTAACTTTCGGCCTTCTGAGGGCCCATTTATTCTTGGTCTCATTTGCAACATTCGGTTACTTACGGCCCATTACTGTCATTTTCTGTCTGTGGGCCAAATTCAGCCCGTCATTACAGTTGGCCCATTTGCAGACCGTTAGTCTGTTGGGCCATTTTCATAGCATCACCAAATACGGCCTATTAACGGCCTGTTATGGTCAGCCCATAAAACGCACGATTTCCATTAAAGGCCCATCCACGGCCCATCAAAGGCCCGTACAAGACCCATAAATGAGCCGGCGGCCCATGGATCCTACGAGACGTACAAGGCCCATGGATCCTACGAGACGTAGAAGGCTCATGGATCCTACGAGACGTAGAAGGCCCATGGATCCTACGAGACGTAGAAGGCCCATGGATCTGACGGCCCGTGAAGGGCCATGGTCGGGCGAATTGGCCCCAGTTTGAATGATATAGCATATTCAAAGAATTATCCTACTCAATACTATCACCTCTGAAAATCCTACACTATTACAACAAAGAGATCAAGGCATAGAAAGGTAGAATAATCCTACACTATACAATAAAGAAATTACAACCGATTATACCCACTGGGCATTTTGGTTCGGCACAGGTGATAATAAAGCATACACAAACAGCAAATTACATACACTGGGCAAATACAGCTCATACATCATGGACACGCATCAACTTAACTCCATTTGAACTATAATCTCTTCAGAAAATAGGATTGGCTGGATTCAGATAGCACAAATTTCAGTCTACAAAATCTCCAATTCCTTCATGGTTACCTCAGTGCCTTGTTTCATTTTTTGACTCCTGCATCTAATACCTGCATGTCCAGTCTCAACTTGTTGATTATACGTTGACAATCATGTACACGTTGTCTTGCCACCTCTAGTTGATGCTCGAGAACATCAGCACATTCCTATTCCAGTCCATAATCATTCGGTAACGGCCATGTCGCACTGCTCGCAGATCTTTGTGTTGATGTCACTTCATCCTAAAATGTTTCTGTAAGTACACATGACTAGGGAAAAATATAGTTACAACAGTGAAGCGAACAAGACACTATTTTGTACTACATGGCAAAACAGGACTAACAATAATGTTACACGTCACTTTCAAAAAAAATGTTACATGTCATGAAGCATAAGCAGGTGATATTTTAAAAATTATAAAAAAAGATAGTCTGTGTAGCCTGCATACAGAAATCCCTCTTAGCTCACCAGAGCAGCATGATGTTGGGGCCCAATCGAAAACACAGACAATTTACAAATTTAGACAGCATGTTGCGTATAAGTAAGCAAGCAGTTGGCCATTCTGTGCCTCAATTAAAGTCTTAGGGAGCATAATGAACAGCAGAGGGTTTCATACAAACATACTACAGCAGGCAAAACTATGCAATCATTAGCTTAGTATAAACTAGATTGTGAGCCTCATGCAATAATAGTTGGTTAATAGACTTCAAAGCTTCAGGCACACTTCGGCAGAGTAATTAAATGGTAAGGCCTTTAATTATGTCAACTAATAGTGATACAAGTACCGAACATCAGGCATGATTATTTGGGCATCTCATTAACTGAGGACAAATAAAGCAATTGAAAAGAGAAAATTAACTATGCCTGAAACAAACAAGGAATTGAACTGTTGAGTTGCATACAGTGACTTACCTTAGTAGGTTGAAGAGGCTCAGCGCAGCTCCTACTTCTCTTGCAAGGCTCCTTCCTAACATCTTGTACTTGGAAATCCTCGATCTTATCTTCATTGCACCCCCTCTGCAAGGTGACACAAACTAGTTACTTGTCTCCTTGGAAGATAAATATGCATACTTTCCAGTCTGTGAACACAAAATAATGAGATTATAACAAAACAACACCACATAATGAAACATGCCGCATCTCTTGCACTTGCACACAATGAAATGAGCATTTACTATGTCTGCACTATGTAAAAACTAGGCATACCTTCGAACTGGATCTCCAGGTACTCTTGGAGAGCCTATTGTAGTGTACAACCAAACCTTTATGTCACCTATGAGTTAGACAAGGCCCCACTACAGCAGCCCTTAGTGTTTAAATCGTTGACAAGCTCTGTTAGAGTGTTATGTCAAGAACAGCAAGTAATCAAAGCAAACAGTCCTAGTATGGCTGGCTGATGCAAACAAGCAATTGAACAGATGTGTGAGCAAATCTTACATATCAAGAAAAGAAGCAAAGAAGGAGGCTTAAAGACCATAACTTGACTGACCACATTTAAGGGGCATTTAAACATCATGTGCAACGTATGAACTAACATAAACATTGCATATTCCAGATTCTACAATGGAATGCACATGTATTAGGTTATGCCATGTATGATGATGCCTAAATGTACAGATAGCAGGCAGGAGTGATTCATCATTGCATGCACAATTGAATTGCAGGTTAAGGGCCAGTTCGATTCCGCCTTTTCAGGGCATATTGTCAAAATAAGCCATAAAAGATGTAAAGAAGTCATTTTTGTGTTATGGGCTTGGGCTTAACTAATTTCGCTTTGGAGGGGGGTGTTTCGGGTAGAACCTCACTAAAAATTGAAGGGAAGGGGAATAGTGAAATAACTCTGTTGTCTGCCTATATTACACTCAAAATGCAACTGATGACGCCCGTGTCACACCTGACCCTCAAGTAAAAAACAAACACGCAAGCATTCATTGCCCTGCCTGCTTGCATCTCCTCTCCCCTTTCCACTATACGATGAATTGCTATGAGCTGCAACTGCTGCTGCTATATGATGCATTGCTATGAGCTGCTCCTGCTGCTTCTATATGATGAATTGCTATGAGCTGTTGCTGCTGTATGATGAGTTGCTATGAGCTGCTGCTGCTGCTATATGATGAATTGCTATGAGCTACTGCTGCTGCTATATGATGAGTTGCTACAAGATGCTCCTGCTGCTGCTATATGATGAGTTGCTACAAGATGCTCCTGCTGCTGCTATATGATGAATTGCTATGAGCTGCTCCTGCTACTGCTATATGATGACTTGCTATGAGCTACTCCTGCTGCTGCTATATGATGAATTGCTATGAGCTACTGCCGGTATATGATGAATTGCAGAGTGCTGCTGCTGCTGTATGATGAGTTGCTATGAGTTTCTGCTGCTGCTATATGGTGCTTTCAGGTGGTGCTGCTATACGATAATAACCAGCCACTTGGACCATCGAATTTCAATAAATAATTGTTCTTCATTTAAATGTGGGTCATGCATTCTTCGTTTAAATTAGGCAATGGGATCTCTATGGAAAACATTGACCAAAGTAGATTGTGCCAAGTAGATGGTATCTTTGTATTTGCATTTTGAGCAAATAGTGATGGTCTATTTTCTTATCATATTAATTACTGCACTGGGTTCAATTTGTGATGTTTGCAAGTCAAATTAATTTCCATATGGGTAGCAAAATGAAAAAAATATAATGCAATCTAGACTTTCCACTGATCATACCAAAGATAAGCTGAAAACGCAATGAAAAGAACTGGTTGGCTTATTACATGGAGCTTATATTCACATGTGCTTATTTTCTTAGGATAACTCGTAATAACTGTCCCTAAGAAACTTGGCTAATAGAACTAGCATACAAATAACATGTCACGATGATTGCAATGGAGGAGTGACGTACCATGGCACACTGTATAGGCTCACCGTTGCCTCTCCTTTTTTGCGATGTTCCATGAAATTGCCACATACATCTTGTACTTTTTCATTGTGTAACCCTATCTGCAAGTTGACACGTCTAATTTCAGACATCTCTACATGATACTACATTGCATATCCCTTGCGCATATTTAAACCACCAATTAACGATTGTGTGCGTACCATAAACTAGCCATGACTCTGTATGCTGGACTAGCAGGCACTCTAAGGGAGCCTAATGTAGTGCACTGGAATTCCTACATGCCACCTACGATTTAGTGTAATGTACTGCCCCTATTCCTAAATATATGTCTTTGTAGAAATTCCAGTATGGACCACATACAGATGTATATAGATGCATTTTCGAGTGTAGATTCACTCGTTTTGCTTTGTATGTAGCCTATAGTGGAATCTCTAGAAAGACTTATATTTAGGAACGGAGGTACGAGGTAGTATCATGTATGACATCTACATATCTAATTTAGCAGCCAGTAGTAGAAATCATTGTCTGCACAAAGGGATTACTGGTCGAAAATCCTAGCAAAGCACGCTAGCAGGCACAGAACAATACAAGAGAGAGAGAGAGAGAGATACGCGCTTACAAGATCATAGCAATGCCTCAGTCCAGGATCTTGGTTGGCCAAGCTGTTAGATCCAGAAGAAACATCGTCCTTGTAGTTTTTGCCAGCTGCATAACAGGTAACAGCGATCGGTTAGTATATTTGAAGTACATCAGGCAGGTGATGCTGGACGGGTTTAAAGGTGACAAGTGCCTAGGTCGTGGCGGGTGCTTGGCATCTCTCCAGATTGTGGAAATCAGGTTAGAAACGTCGAGGGTGATGACGCTGCACTGGCTGTCGGGGTCCGATAAGGAGATCTAGAACCGTCGAGTAGGGTGTTTGTGGAGCGGCTCCGGTAGGGTGGACTACGGTGTGGGCGAAGAGGATCTATGTCCGTGGACGAGGGCGTAGGTGAAGCTGCTCCAGTGGTTGGGTTAAGGATGGTGTTGACGACGCGGATCTACGGCCGTGGACGGGGCGTCAGAAGCTGCTCCGGTGGTTGGGTTAAGGGTGGTGTCGACGATGCAGATCTGCGACCATGGATAGGGCATCAGAAGCTGCTCCGGTAGGTTGGATGAGGGTGCGAGGAAGCGGATCTGAGGCCGTGGACTTGTGAGTTGGCAAAGCGGCCCCGGCAAGGTTGAGAATGATATAGGCGAAGCTACTCCGGTAGGGTTGAGGAAGGTGTCGGCGAAGCGGCTGCGGTAGGGTTGAGGAAGGTGTCGGCGAAGAGGATCAGAGGCCGTCGAAGGGGGCGTCGGTGGGGCGGCTCCAGGGGTGTGGACGAAGCGTCTCCGGTGGGGAGTACGAATGAGCCGCTGCAGATGCGCGGCGGTTGACGAGAGTACCGGCGAAGCAGATCCGGCGCTGTGGACAAGGCCGGCACTGAATGGGTTGTGGTACAGTGGTGGATGAGCAGTCTACTTGTTTCTAGGGGAGGTGGGAGGGATAGATGCGGCCGCAGAAGCAGATCCGGTGAGGTGGACGCCGCTGGCAGTGAATGGGCTATGGTACGCCGGTGGATGAGCAGTCTAGGGTTTTGAGAGGGGAGGGGAGAAAGGGCGATGAAGTACGGACGGCGTGATGTAAGATGCTTTGGCGCTGTGGAGTTAGTCGTTTTTGCGGGAGGGGGAGAGGAAATGGGGGTGCCGTGTAGTGGGGGAACCGGAAGTTACCAAAGCAGCCCCGACCTATCATGTAGATGAGGGCGGTATTGTAACTGTTGGTCTCCGTGCACCAAGGACAAAAGGGGGATTTCGCATGCTAAAGACTAAGGTGGCGGAAATTTTAGAACGAGGCGGGAGATTTTGCCACCCGCGGGATGGTTCGTATCCAGTTTCAACTAATTTTGGACCGTGCTAGCGGGAAGGTCATGCTAGACTGTGTACACGGGGCACGCGTCAGCAGTTAATAACTGGTGTGAAGTCCACCCCAGAAAAAAGACAATAACTCGGGATGATGCGCTGATAACTTGGACGTTCACATGGGCGCGGCCAATCATACGGGTGTAGTGGCGCGTTCACAAAAAAGGGATCAAACGCTCAGCCTATATATTTCTCGTGTAAATAGATAATTTAGTGTCATTGGTTATTTACTTTAAACATAATGCATTGACGTGTTAGTGTAGAGGCGCACAAAAAGAAATGGATATTGTAGTCAGCTACTTAAAAGTGTTACCTCATATGATTACATAGCCTCCATTTCATAAATTGTGTACCCGTTGAATTCATATATGAATATCACATATATTACTTCAGAATAGAAAATTAAATCATCCAAGACTAATGAATTTGTATGCAGGAGTAACAATGGTGCATGTTCATGATAGCTACATTGGTTGTTTGAAGAAACATCACTGTAACTTTGGCATGCACAACTAAAAAGGCTTATTTAAATAGAAAAAATATGATATGTGAGTAGCGTTGAATCGATATTGTACCTTTGGCCACGATACGAAGTAGATATTGACTTATGTTCAAGTGATGCACGTCCACGATTGCTAGATAGTGATACGTGAATGAATTGTGCAATCTCTCTCACACGCATACATATCTCATTTCCCTGTGGGCATCGGAATCGCACGCGCGCACTTCGTGTATTTCTCTCCCTCCGTTAGGGTCAAATTCGTCTTTCTACCCCGTCCTACAAGTCTCTCACACAGAAACACACACGCTCTCTATGTCTAACACGCCCACCCCTTTAATTCCGCCCACCCACAGCCACTAATGTCTCTCACACATATGCTATCTACCTATCCCTTAATATAGCTAGATATGTGTCACACAAACTTCTTCTCCCTACTAGCAAGATGCCCATGCATTGCACGGAACATCAAGATGCATTTGTATGAGAAGTTTGTCTTGTGGGAGAAAAGGATGAACGAGGGAATGCCTTATTTGCAAATGTGGAGAGGGGTGTGGGTATCTTTTTGCAAAATTGCCATAGTTTCCTTCATGTCCATTGGATATAAATTGGATGGCCTGTATTGCAGGATGGCAGGAACACCATCATCACCAACTCCTTTTTTATAAGAGTAGAGATATCTGAGTGTCACTGCCCCCCCCCACACACCCACACTTCCCAACACCGAATGAGTAGGGTGACACCTCAATCTTGATACTAATCTATCGACTGGCTTCTCTCTCAAACATACACACACACTACCCGGCACCGAAGGAGCTAGTAGGGTGGCACATCGATCTTGATAATAATCTATCTACTCCTCTTTCAAACACACACACACACACACACACTCACTCACTAGTTGTGCCTCTGTGCCTACCGTGCACACTCTCGATACGTATT